>NC_016091.4:18435357-18641459 GCF_000004515.6 Glycine max | reverse complement strand
TGGAGCTGTGTTCCATGATTGCCTAAGAGAGGACCCTCAAGGCAATCCTCCATTCTCATCCTGTTCCGGAGCCACATGAATGTTATTGCTTAGGGCTGTTCATGTGTTCTCCACTTTTGAGTTTGGAGCTGTGTTTCATGATTGCCTAATAGAGGACCCTCAAGGAAATCCTCCATTCTCATCCTTTTCGGTGCCACATGAGTGAATTGCGTTGTCATTCATGTGTCCTCCATTTTCGAGATTGAAGCTGTGTTCCATGATTGCCTAAGAGAGGACCCTCAAGGCAATCCTCCATTCTCATCCTTTTCCGGAGCCATATGAATGAATTGCGTTGACATTCATGTGTCCTCCATTTTCGAGTTTGGAGTTATGTTCCATGATTGCCTAAGAGAGGACCCTCAAGGAAATCCTCCATTCTCATCCTGTTCAAGAGCCACATGAATGTTATTGCTTAGGGCTGTTCATGTGCCCTCCACTTTCGAGTTTGGAGTTGTGTTCCATGATTGCCAAAGAGAGGACCCTCAAGGCAATCCTCCATTCTCATCCTTTTCCGGAGCCATATGAATGAATTGCGTTGTCATTCATGTGTCCTCCATGTTTGACTTTGGAGCTGTGTTCCATGATTGCCTAAGAGAGGACCCTCAAGGCAATCCTCCATTCTCGTCCTTTTCCGGAGCCACATGAATGAATTGCGTTGACATTCTTGTGTCCTCCATTTTCGAGTTTGGAGTTGTGTTCCATGATTACCTAAGAGAGGACCCTCAAGCCAATCCTCCATTCTCATCCTTTTCCGGAGCCATATGAATGAATTGCATTGTCATTCATGTGTCCTCCATTTTCAAGTTTGGAGCTGTGTTCCATGATTGCCTAAGAGAGGACCCTCAAGGCAATCCTCCTTTCTCACCCTTTTCCGGAGCCACATGAATGTTATTGCTTAGGGCTCTTCATGTGTTCTCCACTTTTGAGTTTGGAGCTGTGTTTCATGATTGCCTTAGAGAGGACCCTCAAGGCAATCCTCCATTCTCATCCTTTTCTGGAGCCACATGATTTAATTGCGTTGTCATTCATGTGTCCTCCATTTTCGAGTTTGGAGTTGTGTTTCATGATTGCCTAAGAGATGACCCTCAAGGCAATCCTCAATTCTCATCCTTTTCCGGAGCCATATGAATGAATTGCGTTGTCATTCATGTGTCCTCCATTTTCGAGTTTAGAGCTGGGTTTCATGATTGCCTAAGAGAGGACCCTCAAGGCAATCCTCCATTCTCATCCTTTTCCGGAGCCATATGAATGAATTGGGTTGTCATTCATGTGTCCTCCATTTTCGAGTTTAGAGCTGTGTTCCATGATTGCCTAAGAGGGGACCCTCAAGGCAATCCTCCATTCTCATCCTTTTCCGGAGCCACATGAATGAATTGCGTTGTCATTCATGTGTCCTCCATTTTCGAGTTTGGAGCTGTGTTCCATGATTGCCTAAGCGAGGACCCTCAAGGCAATCCTCCATTCTCATCCTTTTCCGGAGCCACATGAATGAATTGCGTTGTCATTCATGTGTCCTCCATTTTCGAGCTTGGCGTTGTGTTCCATGATTGCCTAAGAGAGGACCCTCAAGGCAATCCCACTTTCTCACCCTTTTCTGGAGCCACATGAATGTTATTGCTTAGGGCTGTTCATGTGTCCTCCACTTTCGAGTTTGGAGTTGTGTTCTATGATTGCCTAAGAGAGGACCCTCAAGGCAATCCTCCATTCTCATCCTTTTCCAGAGCCACATGAATTAATTGCATTGTCATTCATGTGTCCTCCATTTTCGAGTTTGGAGCTGTGTTCCATGATTGCCTAAGAGAGGACCCATAATGCAATCCTCCATTCTCACCCTTTTCCGGAGCCACATGAATGTTATTGCTTAGGGCTGTTCATGTGTCCTCCACTTTCGAGTTTAGAGCTGTGTTTCATGATTGCCTAAGAGGGGACCCACAAGGCAATCCTCCATTCTCATCCTTTTCCGGAGCCACATGAGTGAATTGCGTTGTCATTCATGTGTCCTCCATTTTCGAGCTTGGAGCTATGTTCCATGATTGCCTAAGAGAGGACCCTCAAGGCAATCCTCATTTCTCACCCTTTTCCGGAGCCACATGAATGTTATTGCTTAGGGCTGTTCATGTGTCCTCCACTTTCGAGTTTGGAGTTGTGTTCCATGATTTCCTAAGAGAGGACCCTCAAGGCAATCCTCCATTCTCATCCTTTTCCAGAGCCACATGAATTAATTGCGTTGTCATTCAAGTTTCTTCCATTTTCGAGTTTGGAGCTGTGTTCCATGATTGCCTAAGAGAGGACCCATAATGCAATCCTCCATTCTCACCCTTTTCCGGAGCCACATGAATGTTATTGCTTAGGGCTGTTCATGTGTCCTCCACTTTCGAGTTTAGAGCTGTGTTCCATGATTGCCTAAAAGAGGACCCTCATGGCAATCCTCCATTCTCATCCTATTCCGGAGCCATATGAATGAATTGCGTTGTCATTCATGTGTCCTCCATTTTCGAGTTTGGAGCTGTGTTCCATTATTGCCTAAGTGAGGATCCTCAAGGCAATCCTTCTTTCTCACCCTTTTCCGGAGCCACATGAATATTATTGCTTAGGGCTGTTCATGTGTTCTCCACTTTTGAGTTTGGAGCTTTGTTCCATGATTGCCTAAGAGAGGACCCTCAAGGCAATCCTCCATTCTCATCCTTTTCCAGAGCCACATGAATGAATTGCGTTGTCATTCATGTGTCCTCCATTTTCGAGTTTGGAGTTGTGTTCCATGATTGCCTAAGAGAGGACCCTCAAGACAATCATCCATTCTCATCCTTTTCCAGAGCCATATGAATGAATTGCATTGTCATTCATGTGTCCTTCATTTTCTAGTTTGGAGCTGTGTTCCAGGATTGCCTAAGAGACGACCCTCAAGGAAATCCTCCATTCTCATCCTGTTCAAGAGCCACATGAATGTTATTGCTTAGGGCTGTTCATGTGCCCTCCACTTTCGAGTTTTGAGCTGTGTTCCATGATTGCCAAAGAGAGGACCCTCAAAGCAATCCTCCATTCCCATCCTTTTCCGGAGCCATATGAATGACTTGGGTTGTCATTCATGTGTCCTCCATTTTCGAGTTTGGAGCTGTGTTCCATGATTGCCTAAGAGGGGACCCTCAAGGCAATCCTCCATTCTCATCCTTTTCCGGAGCCATATGAATGAATTGCGTTGTCATTCATGTGTCCTCCATTTTTGAGTTTGGAACTGTGTTCCATGATTGCCTAAGAGAGGACCCTCAAGGCAATCCTCCATTCTCATCCTTTTCCGGAGCCACATGAATGAATTGCGTTGTCATTCATGTGTCCTCCATTTTCGAGTTTGGAGCTGTGTTTCATGATTGCCTAAGAGAGGACCCTCAAGGTAATCCTCCATTCTCATCCTTTTCCGGAGCCACATGAATGAATTGCGTTGTCATTCATCTGTCCTCCATTTTCGAGTTTGGAACTGTGTTCCATGATTGCCTAAGAGAGGACCCTCAAGGCAATCCTCCATTCTCATCCTTTTCCGGAGCCACATGAATGAATTGCGTTGTCATTCATGTGTCCTCCATTTTCGAGTTTGGAGCTGTGTTCCATGATTGCCTAAGAGAGGACCCTCAAGGCAATCCTCCATTCTCATCCTTTTCCGGAGCCACATGAATGAATTGCGTTGTCATTCATGTGTCCTCCATTTTTGAGTTTGGAGTTGTGTTCCATGATTGCCTAAGAGAGGACCCTCAAGGCAATCCTCCATTCTCATCCTTTTCCGGAGCCACATGAATGAATTGCGTTGTCATTCATGTGTCCTACATTTTCGAGTTTGGAGTTGTGTTCCATGATTGCCTAAGAGAGGACCCTCAAGGCAATCCTCCATTCTCATCCTTTTCCGGAGCCACATGAATGAATTGCGTTGTCATTCATGTTTCCTCCATTTTCGAGTTTGGAGTTGTGTTCCATGATTGCCTAAGAGAGGACCCTCCAGGCAATCCTTCTTTCTCACCCTTTTTCGGAGCCACATGAATGTTATTGCTTAGAGCTGTTCATGTGTTCTCCACTTTTGAGTTTGGAGCTGTGCTTCATGATTGCCTAAGAGAGGACCCTCAAGGCAATCCTCCATTCTCATCCTTTTCTGGAGCCACATGAGTGAATTGCGTTGTCATTCATGTGTCCTCCATTTTTTAGTTTGGAGCTGTGTTTCATGATTGCCTAAGAGAGGACCCTCAAGGCAATCCTCCATTCTCATCCATTTCCGGGAGCCATATGAATGAATTGCGTTGTCATTCATGTGTCCTCCATTTTCGAGTTTGTAGCTGTGTTTCATGATTGCCTAAGAGAGGACCCTCAAGGCAATCCTCCATTCTCATCCTTTTCCGGAGCCATATGAATGAATTGCGTTGTCATTCTTGTGTCGTCCATTTTCTAGTTTGGAGCTGTGTTCCATGATTGCCTAAGAGAGGACCCTCAAGGCAATCCTCCATTCTCATCCTTTTCCGGAGCCACATGAATGAATTGCGTTGTCATTCTTGTGTCCTCCATTTTCGAGTTTGGAGTTGTGTTCCATGATTGCCTAAGAGAGGACCCTCAAGGCAATCCTCCATTCTCATCTTGTTCCGGAGCCACATGAATGTTATTGCTTAGGGCTATTCATGTATCCTCCATTTTCGAGTTTGGAGCTGTGTTCCATGATTGCCTAAGAGAGGACCCTCAAGGCAATCCTCCATTCTCATCCTGTTCCGGAGTCACATGAATGTTATTGCTTAGGACTGTTCTTGTGTCCTCCACTTTCGAGTTTGGAGCTGAGTTTCATGATTGCCTAAGTGCGGACCCTCAAGGCAATCCTCCATACTCTACCTTTGTTCGGAGCACCATGAATGTCATTGCCTAGCGCTGTTCATGTGTCTCCATTATCAAGTGCGAAGCTTCTGGTGACTGGGAAGCACGTTATTCTATTGTTTTCCAGATCGGGTCCTTCGCCAAGTATGTGTATATGTGTATATGTGTATTATGTTCGTTGTTCTTTGTTATTGTTTGTATTTTGTTTTGTGCAGAAGAATAAAAGAAGGAATGGAGACGAGAGTCGTCATCACAGAAAGGGCAGGACGGACGAAATCAGTGTCCTATCTTTGCTTTCCTCTTATCTCCGATGAGAGGTAAGTAAAGAGGGGCAACTGTCATACCCTAATTTCGTCCGGGGATTATTACTTGATGACATGCAATAAATGAAGTCCCGAGACGTCTCAGAAATCCAAAAGGAAGCAGGCTTGCGTAATCCGTGAAATTCCGTAATGTGGCGGAAATCGAAAAGAGGTGTTTTTGCGCAATCCGTGAGTTTCCGTAACTTCTTTGAAAGTAAAAAAGAGTAAATACATGATCCGTAAGGATTCGTAACCTTGCGGAAGGAAAATAGGTATCGTTACGAAATTTGTAAAGTTTCGTAACGTTACGGAAAAAAAATTACAAAAAAAATAGAAAGGGGGGGTGCATTTAGTAAAAATGGGGGTGTAAATAGCAACCAGGCCCACTTGGGCCCTCTAGAAGATTCCTCCAGAAGGCTGGTGCTTCTGGAGGAAGCAACCTTGCTCGCCTGGGCGAGCTGGGCGGCAAGCTTCTCCCCTATTTTGCTATATATAGGGGAAGAAGTGAAGAAGAAAAGGGTTCAGCCCCTTAGGCACTTCTCTGTCTCTCGAAATAGCTGAGGAAAATTAGTTCCGCGAAGAAAATCCAAGCCGAGGCGCTTCCGTAACGTTTCCGTGAGTAATTACGCGAAGATTCTCGACCGTTCTTCAAGATTCATCGTTCGTTCTTCGTTTTCTTTAGTCTTCAACGGGTAAGTACCTCAAACCGAGCTTTTCAATTCATTCTATGTACCCGTGGTGGTCCACATTTTGTTTCATGTATTTTTGTTCTCGTTTTCATTTACTTTTTATACCCCCTTTTGACGTGCTTAAGCCATTTATTTAAGTCATTTCTCGCTTAATCTAAAAATAAAAAATTTCCACCGATCGTTTGAATTGCATCATCCGTTAATTTTGGTTAAAATGAATTCCGACCGTTCGGTCGTGCCGTAACCACGTTGGAAATCAAAAAAGAGGTAAAATAATAATATAATAATCAAAAAATACCTTTTAGTAAAATAAAAGCGAAAGGTCAATCGGACGTTTTCTCTTTGGGATTTCTCATTCTTAATTGAATTGACTAAATAACTAAAGTGAAATTAAGGCTAAAATCAACTCGCCTAGTCAAGCTCGTCCACAAAAATAGGATTTTGAAAGTTTATCATTTCAGTTTCTTACCTAGTAAAATGGATCATTTTTAAGGTCCAACGCCTTAAAACGATCACCTTTCAAGTAAAAAGAATCACTTGATTCACGCATAAGTAAGAACTACGTAGGTCTGATTTCCTCTCCAAAGGAGGGTACGTAGGAGCAAAAGCCCCGCTTTTGTCGACTTCAAAAAATAAAAAGAAATAAAAGTTAAGATAACACAATTCCACAATTCTAAAAAATAGACTGTTGTCTTTCGAGACAAACGTAAGAGGTGCTAATACCTTCCTCAAGCGTAAATACAACTCCCGAACTTAGAATTTTCATTTTGACCGGTTTCCTTCGGTTTTTCCGACGTTTTCCACAAATAAACGTTGGTGGCGACTCCGCGCATCTTTCCTCCTTTGGAAAGCACACCCGTGAGCCTCGCCCTCGCTCGCCCGCGAAGGGCATGTTGCGACACCATCTTGCCCTTATGATTTCTGCTCCTCTTTTTTCTTTGGTACACCAAAACTAGAGGATTTGCTTCTTGGTATCTTGCAACACAACCAAGTAAAAGGGTTAATTAGGAATCTAATAAGTTGTCATGGATTTATTATATAGCAAGAAGAAATAGCCAGTAAGCTAGATAATTTGTATCCACCATGGTACATCCCTAGAATCAATCCAGAATTTTTTTTTAAGAAAAAAACCATCAACCAATATAAACATACCATAGTAATACCACATGATTTAACTACTAAGGAAGTTTTGAAACCCCTTGGGCAGAAATTCAGATCCACAAACAAGTTTAAACTTTAAGAACATAAAAAGGGTGGAGAAATGAGACAACTCTCACACTTCGTGTCTACAAATATTATTCTTGTACAGTACAAAGATGAGTTAATATACAAAGCTTTGTTATCCAACGAAACGAGGTTGGGAAGGAGTGAAGAGTGCAGAAAGAACTAGGGCTTCTTTTTGAGTTTCTGTTGATGGCGAGCTTCATATCAAAATTTGGGTTGCGCCCTTCAAATCGTCTCGCGATAGATCCAACACCAGCCTCGGTGGCTCCGTCTGGTCAACCTCACATGACGGACCGCCTTATCGAATCCATCGTAGGATCTTATGCCTCATCCGCCCCATGAACCTTCATTGTTGCCGTTGTCACGGTCGCATGAGCATCTCATTGCACGTAAGGCCTTGGTTGAAACCACCATTGCGATCATGCAAGCATCTCATCATGTGTAAGTTCCCTTCTTCTTCTTGGGCTAAGAGTTCATGCGCGGCCTCCTTGAGGCTAGGAAAGCTTTGGGGCTCGACCGCGAGAGAGAAAAAGTAGGGTGAGAGAGCTGTGCCACGAGGCACTGAGAGAGCACGCAAAAGGTAAGGGTGAGAGAGTTGTTGTGCTGCAAGAGACTGAGAAGGCAAGCAAAAGGGAAATGAAATTTAAAGGGAAATGACGATTTTTCAAAAACCGTCCTTGAACCTTGCTTTCAAAGACGGTTCTTTAAAATTGTCTTTGAACTCTTGCTTTCAAAGACGGTTCTTATAAAACTGTCCTAAAAAAGTTGAACTTAATTTAAAAAATGCCATCACATATTTTTCTACATCGGTTTTTCAAAAACCGACTTAAATTCAATGACGTTAAAACATGTTTTTTTAGCAGTGATGCAAATGAAAACACCTCAAACTACAATGTTATGTGATCTGATGGTGGTAGTGCAAGCTTTGATTTCATGTCTTCTGATATCAGTATTATTATACCAATGTGAATGAGTTTTTAATTTGTAGTATCATTTTCCATTTTTCTTTCATCCCTTTTATTCCTCCAAGGTTTTAGTTCTCCATAAGGGGATTAGTTTATAGATTTTATAATACCATCATTATTGCTATTATTATTATAAGATTTTGAGTAGTAGAAGTAGTAGTACCGTGATAAGGTAATATGTCTATAAGTTTTTATATGTGGCAAACAAAAATAAAAAAATATATTTTAGAATAGTACAAAAAAAAGAGAATGGGATGGATGTTAATACAAGTCCCATATCTCCTGCTCAGTTATCTTCGGAAACACTATTATATTTTAATATGTCTTATCTTCTGGCAATGGAATGTGTGTGGATATCATAACCATTCACCATCAAAGATTTTACTATGGTATTTGCTTTGTTTTGTAATGCATGCAAGGGAAATCATGGTATATTTGTGTTTATTTTCTTTGTTTTATTGTAGATATTAGTAGTGCTACTAATCAAGTAGAACAAGAGGATGAAACCAAACTTCTATGGAGATATGTTTCAAAATTAAGAAAGACAACTAGTGGTGGAAATTTTGAGTTTAAATGCAACATATGTGAATTCAATGGATCTTACACTAGAGTAAAAGATCACTTGGTTAAAATCTCAACAATAGGAGTTAGAGTTTGTTCAAAGGTGTCTCCTTCAAGACTTGTTGAGTTTAAAAAGTTAGACAATGAAATATCATTGAAAATACAAAAGTCACAGAAAAAAGTGTCACTTTACCTACAGTCTCTAATGAAGGCAAAAAGACAAACATTGGTGCTAATCCAAAAATCAAAGGCCCTTTAGCAACTTCTTTCAATGTGCAAGACAAAGATACTCTTGATTGTGAAATTGCAAGGATGTTTTAGTCTTCGGGTCTACCATTTTATTTGGCAAGGAATCCTTATAATAGGAAGACGTTTTATTATGTTGCCAAGACTTCTAATCTCAATGGTTATGTACCTCCAAGTTACAATAAGCTAAGAACTATCTTGCTTACAAAGGAAAGAAGCCATGTGGAGAACCTCTTGCAACCAATAAAAAATTCATGGACTTATAAAGGAGTGACCATTGCTAGTGATGGGTGGAGTCATCCTCATAGAAGACCTCTTATTAATTTCATGGTTGTCACTGAGAGTGGACCAATGTTTTCCAAGGCATTAAATTGCTCTGGTGAGATAAAAGACAAGGATTTCATTGCTAAACACATGTGAGATGTAATTATGGAGGTTGGGCCATCAAATGTGGTGCAAATTGTGACTGCTAATGCAGTTGTATGTAAGGCAACAAGTTTGCTCATAGAAGCAGACTTTCCTTCCATCTATTGACTCCTTGTGTTGTGCAAACCTTGAACTTTGGTTTGAAAAATATATGTTCACCCAAAAACACCAAAAGAAACAACGATGTTGGTTATATTAAAAACTTTATCATGGGACACTTTATGAGATTATCAATGTTCAGCAACTTCAACTCATTGAAGTTGCTTTTTGTTGCTTCGACAAGATTTTCTTCAACCATAGTAATGCTTAAGAGGTTTAGAAGTTTGAAAAAAGGACTCCAAGAGATGGTTATTAGTGACAAATGGTCTTCTTACAAGGAGGATGATGTTGATAAGGCAAAATTTGTGAAAGAAACTTTGTTGAAAGATATTTGGTGGGACAAGGTTGATTACATACTTACTTTCACTGCTCCTATCTATGATGTTATTAGAAAAACAAATACGAATTTGGCTTCTCTTCACATGGTATATGTAATGTGGGATTATAAGAAATTCCATATACCGACATGAAAGAAGGACAAAAATTGAACATTCACCCTTTTATGACATAGTGCACTCAATATTACTTGACTATTGGACTAAGAGTAGCACACCTCTTCATTGTCTAGTTCATTCTTTAAACCCAAGGTAATACATTATATCCTTAAAGTCTTTTTTTTTTACATTTTCTATTGTAGGTTATATTAATTTATGATTATATTTTTTTTTAATATTGTAGATATTATAGTCTTGAATGGCTAAGTGAAGATTCATATAGACTTCCCCCACATCAAGATGTAGAACTTACTCTTGAAAGAAATAAATGCTTTAAAAGGTTTGCAAATTTTTCTTATGGAAGAAAAGGCTTTGATGATGTTGACTGTCTAAGGGATAAAGGTATACTGGATGCAAAATCTTGGTGGCTAGTTCATGGTGTTCATGCACCAACTCTTCAAAAGATTTCCCTTAAGCTACTTGGACAACCATACTCATACTCTTGTTGTGAAAGAAATTGGAGCACATACTCTTTCATATATTCTTTGAAAAGAAATAAGATGACACCTCAAAAGGTAGAGGATCTAGTATTTGTTCATAGCAATCTTCACCTCCTTTCAAGAAATTTACCCATAATATAACGAAGAGGAAACTAAAATGTGGGATATTGCAGGATATGATTTTTCACTTAAGGACAATGGAATTCTTGAAATTTTCTCTTTATCTCTTGATGAATCGGAGTTAAAAGTTGTACTTTTCAATGATGATGACCAAAAATGAAGGGGAATAACTTAGATAGGTTTAGTATTTTTTTTTTGTGAGACTCTTTATTATGATAGTTTCTCTTAGGTTTTTTGAATTATGGAATATGATGCCTCTTAGTACTTTTTTAAGACTTATTATCAAATGAATATATAAATACTATTGTCATGTTTGATCATATATTTTTTTCATGTTGATCATATTTTATATAAATCATATATGTGTGTGTGTGTGTGTGTGTGTGTGTGTGTCATGTCTCGATGTCTTATGTTTTTTTATTTTAGGCGTGTCCTCATGTCTGTGTCCATGTTGTGTCCCGTGTCTGTGTTCGAGTCCCTGCTTCATAGGTCATGAGTTCCACTACTCTTGAAAAACGAGTCTTTTGCAAATTAGTGTAACTGCATTTTGTTACCATTGCAGCTATTTGAGATTCCTTAATTTTCTTTGCTCTAACTGCCTTGTTACAATAGGACTTATAGTTTGTGACTAGCTCTTTTCTCCTTTATTTTTTTTTTGTTACCATGTTATTGGTAGGAGTATCCACTAGCTTTGTCTATAACTAATCTCCATCGGGAAACTTGGCTTGCCACCTTTGGTGGGTTCTCCCCTCCTAACGACATTTTTTTCTATCTACAAGGCTAGAACTCGAGACCTTACTTAAAGGGGTCAAGTTTAGTACCACATGAACCAACAACTTGTTGGTCTTTTGTCCTTCAATTTTGATCATTAACTTCGAAGAGCTTGTCACAAACTTACCTTATTCTCTAATGATTCTTAAGTCATGTATAACTTTTTATATCTACCCTTTGACTTAAACTACCTATAAAATATGTGTTTAGTCATATGTAGCTTATGATATCTACACTTTGACATTGAACTCATGATTATCCTTCTACTTGTAGTTTCTTGCTTCTGAAGATGGACAAACTTCAAACATAGGAAGCCTTCAAGGTAGGATTGTGCTTCACATCCTTCTCCATGCTTCTTGATTATAGAAAATCCACTAATAATAGCTTTGGCCGAAGTGCAGATAAAATACTTAGTGAACTAGTACATCAAGAAGGCAACATGCTTGGCAAGATTGAGAGGTATGAGGCCAAGTTTGGACAATCGATGGAAATCTTGCTAATTGATAGTCTTTGACGTTGATTGGAAGAGGAACTTTTGTGGAATGGAGGTAATTATCAAGAAAATTTTTGCCTTCAGTAATTGAGAAGGTAGAAGGGAAAAACACATATTCCCCAACAAATTTGAGGATAAGGTCAAGAGAAACATTATCATTAGCAAATTGATTAAGTGATTCAGCTTATTGCTTTGAGTCAAGGGCATCAACATCATCATGAAAGTCTATGACAACATTTGGGTTAGCCACATGGTAAATAATGTTGTAAAAGGCTGGAATGGAAAAATTGGGAGTAAAGAAGTTAAAAAAAGGAAGATGGTGAGGGATGAAGAATTGAAATAGTAATTGGTCCTTTGATAAAGGTCGATGTAACTAATATGATAAAACTATTGAGGTTTCTAAGGAATTGAAGAAGAGGCATTTGAAAAGGGGATAATCCGAAATAAAAAAGGCGAAACAAATAACTTATTGATTGAGGTGATAATTTTGAAATTCAAAATTTA
Organism: Glycine max; assembly: GCF_000004515.6. Lineage (NCBI taxonomy): Eukaryota > Viridiplantae > Streptophyta > Magnoliopsida > Fabales > Fabaceae > Glycine > Glycine max. Next base: position 18,629,247 of record NC_016091.4, on the reverse strand, counting down.
TTAAGCTATTTGATATTATAATTTATTAAATGATGTGATCAATAAACATCTTAGCAACTTCATAACCAAGCAGTTGATAGATGTTAAGGGGTCTTTGTTGGTAGCTAAAGTTTGATTTTTCAGTAACATTGGTGAAGGCCCAGTAAGGCCCAAAGAAAGGGAGTGTTGAGTTGACCACCTAGGCCAAAAAAGATTATAAAGCCCATATTGTTATTTAGATGGCATTAATAATTATATAAATAAATTGATTTACTTGAAGAGGTTGTTGAATGAATAAGGAAGCTTGAAGATCATGAGACAAAACTGCAACATCATGGATTCAATAGTTATAGGCAATTGTTATTGATAGGATCTCTATAAATACTTGATGAATAACAATTGCACGAGAACTTTCAACTTGAAATTCTAATCAATTTATCTTATCTTTGCCTTTGGTCATGTCGGGTATCCATTGCCTCCAAGTGCACTCATCCTTGAGATGGAGCATCGTCTCCTTGTTGCCATCTGATCCTAAATATAAAAAGTAAGGGGAGAGTCTTCTTGCTTCGTCAGCCAAAAACATAAAGACTTAAACAAGATGCACATACAATTTATCAACCATGACAATGGGGTTATCTACTGGAGCTGACTCACATCGTAAAGTGTTTTTTTCCATCTCAACATATATTTCTTACTGGCCAGCTGCCACTGGAACTCCCACAACTCGGTGGTCTTACACATTTTGGTTTTGGATGACTATTAGGAGTATACCTTTTACCATGGTACAATGGCAGACTCTCACCAACTGAAAATTGCCGGTACTCAGTTAGGTTTGCCAAGCTAGCTAAGTGACATCAGTCACAACTCAACACCTCACCCCTTAGGACAATTATGTCTTACTATCATTTCCAGGTAACAATCGTGGTCATCCAACAACTTTAAGGACTGTCTCCCAATGAACCTCCATACTCAAAGTGTTCTTTCTTTGTTGTAGTGGGATCCTACTTCACACGGTACCGAACATTGACAAATGGTGAATAGATTCTGACATCCAATCCTGGCTCAAACAACATAGATATACTTCAACAAGTGAGGAATCTGTCCCCCCCCCCCCCCCCCATACCTCATGGTGTGAAAATCGGAAATCAATCGCCACCTTGTGAGTTTTGATGACTTTCCAACACAACGCCTCCATTCGACTCTCTACAACTCACATTTCGGCATTCCACCGCGTAATAGTATTCACTTGCTCGTTTCTCAAGCGCCTTTTTCTCACTAGAATAGAATACTTGTCACACTAATATTCATGGCGTGCCCTTGTGAACTTTCACACAGCAATGCATGTCTTTTGAGACATACAAAACCTACAAGAACATGGTTCTAGTTAACACTAGGACTTTGCCCGAATCCTTGTAACTAACACATAACAAAATCTACAAAATAATGTAGTTACATACTATGGTTGTAAATCAACTGTATCACACACAATAATCACATGCATTTCAGTTCTTGAGGTCACACCCCCAGTCTCCAAATAAACTAGCACACACAATAATAATAATTGTTTGGGATTCACATGTCCCTGGTCTTCCAAACAATTCAAGACAATGGAAAAATACTTATATCAACAAATAATTAAAGCAAATCAAACTTAGCAAAAAATAAGCAATTTATCTCAAGCAAAGCACAAGGCACAAAACACTAAGCCCTAGAAAATAGAACAAATTCAAGGCATAATGAAATTTAGCTAAATATTTTTGTCAAATAAACTTTTTACATAGCCTTGAAGATAATTTTCTCAACTTTAAAACATGGTAATCCAATTTATTAGAAAAAAAACTACAAAAAACCATAAAAATTCCACAATGCAGCAAGACAGAGAAGTTATCAATTTTGACATAATTCAAAGATGTGTAATTTCTTCCATCTTCCCAAAATCAATTTGAGTGATACTTTTTACAATTTGAAGCTTACAAAAATATCTTTTCAATAAGGTAAAAATTTTCCAAAATTTGTTCTCTACCATTGCCAGTAAATTTTTACTCCAATCCTTTTTCCCAGACTTCCAAAATATTCCTTCTAGCAACCATTATGCTTTGTCTTGCCTTTTAAAATTTGAAGGTAACCTCTATAATTTTTCTAATATACATGGTTAAAAAGGAATTTTATCTGTAGTTTAAGAAAATGTAAACTCCTAATTAAGATGCACACTGCAAAGGATCAAAATCAAAGAAAATCACATTGCCAGACCCAAATTACAGAACAAGGCAATCACCTTGCATGTCACAGATGGGCCTTAATATTAAGTCATCTCACAAGGGCTCTAAGAAAGAAGTTGTTGAAAATGTTGTCTAGTTTTGGTCAATACCAATTTCACAAAAACTGAATGGGTAGATATTTAGAAACGTTCAAAACATTGAGACTGGTCAAGAAAACCCAAATTTCAAGCCAATCTCACCACCATTATTATGACACCCTCTACCCCGACATATATATAAATAAATAAAATATATAAAAATATCGGTAAACAAATTCACGTGGGTAAAAGATTCACATTCACTTTACTATTATCAATTAAAACTTATTAAAACATATTCGGCTCAAAATAAGGCCATCAAAATTTACAAAAATATTTTGTTAAATTAGTGAGGTAAAATAAAATAGACTAACATCATGCAATTAATATAAAAACTTATGCCCCAATCTCACATCCTATTAGAGCATCATGTCTTGACGTTCTTCAGCATAAGGTTCCTTAGAGCATTTCACTTAGTCATCTGCTCCCCCGAACACAAAGTTTAAGATCATCACAGTATCCAAACACAAATAGCACACTGGGAGTGAATTATCACATTCCTAACTAATAGAGAAGCAAGACAACTAGATATACATATCATATAAACAAAATAAAACTTACTTAAACATAACTCACGTAATTCCACCACTTTGTCATCCAAAATTCACTTTTCAATCATCAATCACATTACACAAGAATCACACACTTCGATCAAGACACAATAACACATCGATTTCATAATAAACAATTAGCAAGCATATGCAACAGTTAAGCTAAGACTCAAGCCTATATGCAATGTGGTACCATGTCAGTGAAAAACCACCCTGGGGCGCTTAGGAGTACATAACAAGACACACCACACAATGGGTATGTTAGGTCACTCTCACTAAGTAAAATCATTGGGAAACCAATCAGGGTCATGCTGTTTTGCAAGAATGCTCCAACCATGTGGGATTGACATAGGCTTAAAGGAGCACTCAAACCGGGTGACCCCCAAGGCCTACACTCTGAAGAGTCCGTCGGGTCTCTCCCTCCTAATTCAAGTTCAACCCCTAAAATAATTTTTTGCATGCAGACACTGCTCATGAATTATACAATACTCATGACCTCACACTTGTGTTTTAAACATGTTTAGTACAATTGCGCTACAATTTAACATTGGTTCCTAAATTGGAAACCTACATTTTCTCTTTAACACTACGCATCAACACTTCTCAAGATAACACTGATCGGGTTATTGTACAATTCATAGCTTACAACACAAGTAATGTTACATCAAGTGTTAACCACACATTTATTCACAGCCAAAACTCATTCACAATTTCACATCTCATAGTCTCACAATCCACCATCACATGTTTACACGTATCTCACAAATTTACACATGTTCAACTTTGCACTTATACTCAATCTCAATAACAATACTATAATCTCAAAGCAATATGTTATTCCACAATTCATCACATATTCCATTTATAAACACGTTTAACACATTGCGCTACAATTTAACACTGGTTCCTAAATAGGAAACCTACACTTTCTCTTTAACATTGCGCATCAACACTTTTCTCAATATCAACACTAGTCAGATTATTGTATAATTCACAGCTCACAACTCAATACACATGTACTTCAAATCTAACCATAATATTCTCAAACTCCAACACTTGAATAATTTTTGGAATCACACTATAACAACACTACAATATTATTTACATAAAATATTAATATAAATAAATATATAGCTAAATTTATATCTATAAAACCAGCAACATACATCATATTGGATCATGAATTTTAAAGTAAGCTTTCAATGTACCAATTCTAAATAATTATATGAACAATTTCCTGTATATATAAGTATACATGAATTCATATATATTATCTAAGAATACAACACACAGTCTACTAGAAATCTTTGGACAATTTCAATTATAATATTAATTTTAAACTATAAAAAAAACCTAAAAAGCATGAAAAGGAGAAAATACAAAATCAATATCTCACTCCCTCTTATGCTAAATCTCTACTTACTTAATTTCATCAATTCATGCTATTAGACAAAGGTTCAATTTATAGGGTTCACACTCAACACAAGAACGCATCAATTTCATAGCAATTTCTCATTGGGACATCAATTGGTTCATCTAACGTATATAATTCACACTTATAATTATAAGGATAGAATAAAAAATTGCGAAAACACTCTAAACCGAATTCCAATTGATACTCTAAGGATCCCTACACATGTTCTCACTAATTCCCAATTGTGAATAACTCATTCCTTACCTCGATGTAGTCACTCAAGTGTTCTCTATTATCAATTGTGACATTTCTGGTGCTCTCTAGAGTTCCTCCTTTGGTTGCTCTGTTAAGGTTCCTAAATGTTAGAGAGAAAGAGAAGGGATTAAAGCCTCCACTCCATGATCCTACGTGCAATGCATCTTTCTCCATCTACAGACATTATTTTTCAAACCCCAACGGTGAAGACGTGTGGAAATGAATCTCTAACCTCATATCAAAATTTTACGACAATTCAACGGTCAACGAATCCGGTATCATAGTTTTACCAAGACAGATTTTGGGTTTCTGCAGGAAAAGAAAAGGCTATGATGTGAAGTGTATTTCTCTCAGATTCGACTGGCTTTCGAAATTCCTAACGGTGAAAAGTCTCGGAATTGAGTTTCTAACAGGGTATCTAAATTTCACGACCATCTATCAGTGAATGAGTCCGAGATCGTCATTTTTCTGATACAGGTTTGGTGGTCGTCAGGAAAAGAGAGGGTTTTGGGAGAAAGAGAAGGAAAAACGAAATTGAGAGGAAAAGAAGGTTGAGAAGCTATCGTCAGTCTAACCTAACATTTGGTTATTTATATCTAGGGTACTCACAACCTATTATTTTCTCTATTTATTTATTTTTATTATTTTATAAAAATAAACTCTATTTTATTCACTATCAAATGAATAAATAAAATATCCTTTTTATTTTTTTTCAAACCATTATTTTAATTAATAAAACTATTTCTTCTTATTTATTTAATTATAAAAAATTCATCATTTTTCTAAAACTCTATTTATTTACAAATAACAATTCTTTTTAAATTAGTTTACGAAAAATGGGATGTTACAGTTATGACTCAAAATTTCAAATTCAATCATTATATAAAAACAAATTTGGAAAACATTAGGTAGAATCTCCTTTTTATTTTGAGCTCTCTCAAATAAAATAAAAAAAGCAAAATGAAGAAGCAAAATAGTGCATGCAATCAATTTCAAGATTGATTCAAAACCAAAAACAATTTTCTCTGCAAACCCTTTTTTCTCGTCAGATCAAATTTTGTAAAAACAAAAAAAAAAGTAAACAGAGGTTCATTACAACCATGGTTACCTCCTCCCAAAGGTAACCATGGGGTTGAGTTCACACTAAGAACTCCCCCTTACCAATGGTAGGTTGCAAGAAATGAAGGAGAGGAAGATGAGAGAATTGACAAGTGATCTTGGTCTTTTAGCACTTCGGCACCAATAATGCAATTGAAGTTGAGTTTTCTTTCTAAGTGTAGTGAAGGTGAAAGTTGAGAGAGAATTTTAATAGTGTTCCAAAAGTCAACAAAGGAAATTGAATTGTGATGTTGCATTTGTTGGTGGGGCTGGCTATGTGAAGAAAGGAAGAGGGAGGTTAGTGGATTCTACATGTCCACTTGTGGGCATGTGGAGTGACTTGTGTCCAAAGAGGTGTCAACAAGCAAGGGTTTAATTGCGTAGTGTAATTTTACACTGCGTAACTATACCACGATGCAATTAAATTTTATAAAACTTAATCACAAAAATTAAAATCTACTCCAATTGATAAATTATAATTTTATCTGTAAAAATTTATTTAAATGTAAAATTTTCCAAGGACTAAATTACTAGAGAAACTTAGAACTAAAGTAATTCCATTCAACTACTAAACAAAAGAATTTAATCCCACATAGAAACCATATATTTAAAATAGCATTGCACACCAATTAACTGTAAAAGAATCACTGATAAACATCAAATCTACCGTATTTTCATATTCAATTTGAGATGTTTATTTGATACTTTAGTATACTTTAGGCCTTTTTTTAAATCAAATTTGTTATGTTTTCAATTTTTAATATATTTTAGATAGGGATTATGATTTTTGAAGTTTTTAATGTGATTTTGAGTTTTTACAGAGAAATAGGGCAATTTTACAAGGTAGCGTTACTCAAGCGAGGTATAGGCCACTCAAGCCAGCTCAAACAGAGGAGAAGATGAAATTTTTCAGAAGATGTCTCGCTTAAATGAGGAGTGAGCCGAACAGTGTGTCCATAAACTAAATTAATTCAAAACAAAGATAATTATGGAGATATAGCTCAAAGATAAATGAAGAAAATCACTTGGAAGATAATTGCAACAATTAAATAGATTATAGAGATATTTTTCATGTTTAGATTATATTATTTTGTAAATTAAGGAGATTATTTGTCTCTATTAAACACATCTATGATTTTATAAATATATAGGCATAGGCAGCAACAAAAAACACCTGTACACACCACCCTTCACTGAAAAATCCTCTTCTCTTCTCTCTTCTTGTATTTCATGAGTGGCTAATTTCTTTCTTGGCTAGGAGAGACAAGGATTGAACCTTATTTGTTGTAACTTTCTCACATTAATATATTGTTTGAGTTCATTATTCGCCTTCTATACTTAATGTTTTATGAGCCTACACACCTCATAGATGATTCCAAGAATTGCCGTGCACTTTGGCGAGTCTCTTTGAAACCCGAACTGAGTTGGATACTTAATTGAGGTTATCTCGAGGGATAGAATAATCTTGGTTAAGTCTCACAAATTCCCAAACGATAATGTTGATTGCTTGTGTTGGTTTGCCAAGGGATTGAGAATCAAGGCAAGTGATTTAGGGTCTATCACCTAAGGGATTAGGGATAAAATATATTAGTGAATTAGGGATGAATGATATAACAACGTACACGTGTGAGGAATTGCAGCAAATAGATGGATTCTGAGTACAATCTTATCACAACATTATTGTTTCCATCTACAATTATTATCGTGTCAACAAGTAACTTCTTACTTTTTCTTTTAATTTTTGTTATTAAATTTTCAACACATTAATCTCTGTAGAAAAATATATCTTTTATTTTATATTTTGATTAGTTTTAGTTTTAGGTAGTTTAAAATATAAAAACACAAAAACATCTTTATCCGAAAGGTTTTAATTTGAATATTCATCCTTGCACTATTCCCTTGGGAGACAACTTGAGCTTCGGTCTAGTACTACAATTGGGATTCGGTTACACTTGGCCAAGGTAAATCCTAACGTAATTAAAACGTTAACAATCACTCATAGAAAATTACTTTAAATAAATAAATATCTATACCTAACTGAGTTGTAATTTTTAGGGTGTTACAAATGAGGTCCCACCAACTAAAAGACTTCATTGTGATACCATAGTTATCTAATTTGTCAATACAGGAGTTACCTTGTAACAGCCATAACTTTAATAAGTAAATAAGAAAATAATAAATTAATAAATTAATAAATAAATAAATAAGTAAAAATAAAATAAAAATTATTAGGTCATAAATTCCCACTATATAAGCCAAATGTTAACCTAGAGCAGCTTTTTGGAAAACACATTTTGTTCCTTTCTTCTTTTCTGACGCACAAGAACCCTAACAGAGCAACCAGAGGAGGAGCTCTAGAGAGCACCAGAGACGCCACCATTGCTAATAGAGAATATTTAAGCGACTACATCGAGGTAAGGGATGAGTTACTCACGCTTGGGGATTAGAGTGAATATGTGTAGGGATAAGAGCCTTAGATATTTGTTTGATCAAAAAGAGCTTAACATGAGGCAGAGGAGATGGTTAGAGTTCCTTAAGGATTACGATTTTGAGCTTAGCTATCATCCAGGTAAAGCCAATGTAGTAGCTGATGCCTTAAGTAGAAAATCCATTCAAATGTCTGCTTTGATGGTTAGAGAGTTGGATCTCTTAGAGCAGTTTAGAGACATGAGCTTGGCATGTGATATCACCTCTAGTAGCATTAAGTTGGGTATGTTGAGAGTCATCAACGAACTCTTGAGCGAGATTCGTGAGGGTCAGAAGTCTGACTCATTCTTGTCAACTCAGTTAGAGATCATAGTCGCAGGGAGAGAGAGTAGTTTTAGAGTGGGAACTGATGGAGTCTTGAGGTTTCAGGATAGGGTGTGTGTTCCTAGTGTACCCAAACTTAGGAGAACGATCTTGGAAGAGGGCCATAAAAGTAGTCTGAGTATCCACCCGGGAGCGACTAAGATGTACCAGGACCTTAGGCAGATGTTTTGGTGGCCGAGTATGAAGAAAGAAGTTTATGAGTTTGTCCTTGCATGCCTAGTGTGTCAGAAAGCTAAGATAGAACACCAAAAGCCTTCAGGGAAGTTGCAACCTTTAGAGATACCTGAGTGGAAGTGGGATAACATTTCCATGGATTTCGTGGTGGGGTTACCTAGAACCCCCAAAGGTTTAGATTCCATTTGGGTTATTGTAGACAGGTTGACCAAATCTGCTCACTTCATCCCAATAAACATCAGATATTCTTTAGAGAGGTTGACTAGCTTGTACGTCAGTGAGATAGTTAGACTACACGATGTTCCTTCTAGCATAGTCTCTGATAGAGATCCCAGATTTACCTCTAGATTTTGGGAGAGTCTTCATAAAGCCTTGGGGACCAAGCTTAGGTTGAGTTCTGCTTACCACCCACAGACTGATGGTCAAACCGAGCGCACCATCCAATCCTTAGAGGACCTCTTGAGAGCCTGTGTGTTAGAGCAGAGGGGTAGTTGGGATAGTTTCTTACCCTTGATAGAGTTTACATACAACAATAGTTTTCACTCTAGTATAGGTATGGCGCCTTACGAGGCATTGTATGGTAGAAGATGTAGGACACCTTTATGTTGGGTAGATTCCAGTGAGAGCATTGCCTTAGGACCTGAGGTAGTTCAGCAGACCACAGAAAAGGTCAAGTTGATCCAAGAAAAGATGAGAGCAGCCCAAAGTAGGCAGAAGAGCTACTATGATAAGAGAAGAAAGGATCTTGAATTTGTTGTAGGTGATCATGTATTTCTGAGAGTCACTCCGTGGACTGGGGTTGGTAGGGCGTTGAAGTCCCGTAAGCTCACACCTAGATTCATTGGTCCCTTTGAAATCCTAAAGCGTGTCGACCCAGTTGCGTATCAGGTGGCTTTGCCACCATCTCTCTCAAATCTCCACAGTGTCTTCCATATCTCTCAGCTCAGAAAATATGTCCATGATCTATCGCACGTGATCGAATTAGACAATGTCCAAGTGAAAGAGAACTTGACATATGAAACACACCCACTCAGGATCGACGATCGTATGGTTAAGCAGCTAAGGGGGAAAGAGATTCCCTTGGTCAAAGTAGTATGGGGAAGTGCTTCGGGCAAGGATGCCACCTGGGAACTAGAGGGTCAGATGCGTGATGCATATCCTACCTTATTCGATACCGGTAAGTTTCGGGGGCGAAACTTTTTTTTAGGGGGGTGGAATTGTAACAGCCGTAACTTTAATAAGTAAATAAGAAAATAATAAATTAATAAATAAATAAATAAGTAAAAATAAAATAAAAATTATTAGGTCATAAATTCCCACTATATAAGCCAAATGTTAACCTAGAGCAGCTTTTTGGAAAACACATTTTGTTCCTTTCTTCTTTTCTGACGCACAAGAACCCTAACAGAGCAACCAGAGAAGGAGCTCTAGAGAGCACCAGAGACGCCACCATTGCTAATAGAGAATATTTAAGCGTCTACATCGAGGTAAGGGATGAGTTACTCACGCTTGGGGATTAGAGTGAATATGTGTAGGGATCCCTAGATGATCAATTTTTGGGTTATTTTGGGGTGTTTATGAATTTAATTATGTTTTCATGTTTAATCGCGGATTGAGTGTGTTTGATGAACCAATTGGTGTTCTGTTGTGAGTTTGTTGTAGAATTGATGTGTTCCTGTGTTAGGTGCGTACCTTAGAAATTGGAATTCTTTATAATTAGCATAAAAATTGTGTGGTGGTGATTTTTTTTATACCAGATATGTTGGCCTTTCAATCTTGTTCTTTTTATTTTTTTTTATTTTTTTTCACACCGCAGTGTATACGTGTACATATATATTGATACTGTTCTTTTGTTTACAAACTTTATATTTTATTTCATGTGGGTGATTTCTCGTCATGAAATTCATATGTGTAGGGATTGTCATGAAATTCATATGTGTAGGGATTGTTGGATAATTGAACTGGCTAAAATCATTTAAACAAATTAACTAAAGTTGTATTCACATTGTAATTAGGCATTTTCTTGATGTTGATAACTTAGTTGAAATATATTTAGAATATAGGTATACATGTTGTTCATAGAAATCAATAAGAGTATATATTTTATTGTTATATATAATTTGTATTTACTTAATAATATATTTGATATTATTGTGATTATTTTATATTAATATATATTTAATACTTTTTATATGTTTTATATATATATATATATATATATATATATATATATATATATATATATATATATATATATATATATATATATTTTATGTGTATTTTATAGTTATTTGTTTATAAGCCTTGAAGTTAAATATTGTATGTTATTATTGTTATGATATATTGTTATTTAATTGTTGAGTATATTTTGGAATTAGTTAAAGTGTGAAATGTTAAACTCTGGACATGAAATATGGTTGTGAATGAGTGTGTGATTGATATTTGTAGTGATATTACTTGTCATGTGAGTTAGGAGTTATATAGTAACCCGACCAGTGTTTACCTTGAGAGAACTTTTATGCGCAATGTTAAAGGAAATTGTAGGATTCCTAGTTAGGATCCTGAAGGGTTAAACTATAGCGCAATGTGTTAAATATGTTTGAAATATAAGTGTGAGGTCGTGGGTATTATATAACTCATAAACAGTGTCTGCGTGCAAAAAAAGAAAATATTTTAGGGGTTGGACCTGAATCAGGAAGGTGAGGCCCAAACGGATTCTTCGGAATCTAGGCCTTGGGGGTAAAGATACTCGGTTTGAGTGCTCCTTTAAGCCCATGTTGATCCCATGTGGTTGGGGCATTCTCGCAAAACAGAGTAACCCTGACTGGTCACCATATGATGTTACTTAGTGAGAGTGACCGAGTATACCCATTGTGTGGTGTGCTTTGTCATGTACTCCTAAGCGCCCCAGTGTTGTTTTTCACTGACATGGTACCACATTGCATATAGGCTTAAGTCTTAGCATAATTGTTGCATAACGCTTGTGTTTGAATTTCATTGAGTTAACAATTGTGGTTGATGTTATTTTATGGAGGGTATAAACTTGAATGGGTGTGAATAATGTGTGCGATTTTGTGTAGTAATGTTATTTATATACATTCAGCTTTAAGTATTATATGTTTCACATGCTCTAATGTTTTATTATATACAAATGTGATAACTCACTCCCGGTGTGTGTTTGTGTTTGGGCTGATTGCCACTTTGTTTCAGGTGAGGCTTCATATGATGAGTCACATGCTAGAGATGGAGAGACTTAGTCTGTGATAGGGATATGCTCTGATAAGTGTGACATTAGGGCATAGGATTTTACTTCGCATATTATGATTTTCACATGTTATGATTGACTGAATGATATAATTGCGTTATACTTTTCTACTTTAGTTTCTTTCTATTATTTATTTAGAGTGAACGACCTTGTTTTGAGCCGGGATATTCTTACCTTTTATTAAAAAATACATTCTATTATGTTTTCACTAAGTGGATGTGAACCTTTATCATTTTGAATTGATTTAAATTAAATGTGTTTAAAAAGAAAAATTATTAATTAATTTTGCATGTTTTTTTCTCCTTCTTTTATTATTATGTGTTTATAATCTTTTAATTAAATTTTGTATGATTTATTTAATTAGTTAGTTATAATTGTAAAGGTAGAGGGTGTCACATACCTTCCCTGCAAATATGAGAAACCTGAAAATGCATACAAGTGGTAAAAAAAAGGAAATAGAACCAACGATTCTTGAGCTTCTAGGGGACAAGAGTAAGTTTGGTAAGGATTGAATAACTAATGTTGAGTTTGTTTCAAGCCAAAATCTAATCCAACCTTTTTGCCAAGCAGTTTCAATGGCCAAAGTAGCTCCCCACAATTTAACAATGTAAGCATTTCTAGTACCATTATTAAAACATAAACTTCCAAAAGCTTTCCCCCGATGATCTCTAAAAATGCCTCCACAAGCCTCGGGACCACGATGCCTTTGGGAGGCTCCATCAGAATTCCCTTTTATCCAACTATAAAGAGGTGGGTACCATGGGATTTGATGGATTAAAGGCACTATGGGAGGGTGGAAAATAATATAATTTTTTAAGAATGACAAAGTCATCAATTAAGGTTTCATAGTACCTTTTGTTGTACTCCAAGTAAAAGAGATAGCAACTAAGGTGAGAGGGATGATGCCCATGGGAACGATCTTTTTGTTTTGAAATCTAGCTTGATTTTTGACATGCCATATTCCTCAAATAACATTTTCTATCCAAGCTAAAACAACATCAAGAAGTTTTTTGCTAGAGAAAAGATCACAAGTAGCAAAACAGGATGTGAAAAAGCCAAGGTTGAAACTGCAGTGTAGATTGCTAGCCAACCACCTCCACAAAAAAATTAGCAAAAGAGCAATCTAGAAAAAGATTGATGATAAGCGCATTTAGGAGAGGAGAAGAAAATGTTGCATTGAGACACTAAGGGGAAACCACAAGAAACAAGGACATCATCCGTAGGCATACTCTTAAGTAGCAACCTCTAATGGAGAAAATATTTAGAAGAGGGGATGGTTGAGCTCCAAATTTTGCTTCCCCAAGGCACTAAAGGAAGTGGAATCCATGAAAATTCAAAATTAGTCTTGAAAGAAAGATCTTCACTATCCAAACTATTCCAAATCAAAATCATCATGTCTAGGAATATTTGGAATGATCAAAGAAGATATCTCAGGTACTAGATTAGGAATAACTGTTGGATTAGTCGAGAATCTAGAAAGGGGGTTGAATAGATTGTTTTCAAAACTTTTACCTAATCATTGTTTAGATTCAATTAAAATCAATCCCCTTATGAAATAAAGGGTCTCTCAAAAGTCTTGTAAAAAATATTAACAACACAATAAACTAATGAATTCAAAAACCTTAGAAAACAAAGTTTAATGGCCCACACATATCAATTCCAATATCAATATTGATTCACAAATCAAAGGGTTAGGGAAAGAAAGAATCACACACTGAATTTATACTGGTTCAGTCCTCAAGAAGACCTACATCTAGTTGTTCTAAGATCTATTAGGACATTCGACTATTAGAAAACCAAAGGACAAACACTATACACAAGCAATTCTCTAACAATCTACTTTTCCCTTGAACCCTACAAGAGAATTTTCAAAAGCTTGTTGAACCCTATAACAAGAAATTCCAAGAGTTGAAACCCTATCAACTCAAAACCCTTTGGTAACCCTAACCAAGATTAAAACCTACAAAGAAATCAGAATTGGATAGAATACACCTTTAGTATGCAGATTACAACTTCTTCAAGCTTTATCAATTATCAAACCATGATGCAGATTGCAAGATCTTTTCTATGTTGATAATCATCATCACTCTTGGAAAATCCTCATGATATCTTCCTCTCAATAAGTCACGAAATTGGAAAACATTTTGGAAGCTTAGAGACTCGTTGCAAAGAAAGCTATTTATAAAGAATCTACTATATAACATATAATCGATTACGACCATTTTATAATTAGTTAAATTCCTAAAAGTAGACATGGATTTCTATCTAAGATCAATGTAATCGATTACATATACCTTGTATTCAATTAATTCAATCTTACACAGCCATCTAAGAAAGTCAGAAGCATTTTAACAGATTACCAGAATCTTGTAATCGATTGCAGAGACTATTTCTAATATGAGAAGCAATGTAATTGATTACCAAAAGGTTGTAATTGATTAATTCGACAACTCTCACTTAAAATGAGAAGTAAACCTCTTTGAATGAATCTTGACTTGTGTAATTGATTACACACATGTTGTAATCGATTACCAAATTCATAAATTGTTCAATGAACTTCTAATCTTCCAAGGATAACTAATCCAAGCACAAAGGTGATGAAGCTAAGCAAGATTGACATAAACTAAACACTCATGCCTAACTAAACAATCAATACAATGCCACATCTATTAAATTTGGTTTGGCATGAAAAATTATCAAAATAAAAAATAAACTAAAAAGAGATGGAGACTTCAATCTTCAACAATAACTTGCCTCGAGAAAGGAGGAATGCGCCAATTCCAATCAATAAGGAAGTCACTAATAGTTGTGGTAAAGGACTTTCTAATATTTTGCGGAAGTTGCATGGCATCAACTACCACTAGATCGAGAGAGCCACTAATGACTCCAAAAATTAATGCTTTTATTGTCCCGTAACAACCAAGTGGAGTGGATATTGATAGTCTAAAGCTTTCTTTTTATTCCCTCTTCAACGTCAATCGTTTAACATTATTTTGGAATCATGTTGAAGCACTTAACGGATCCAATCAAATTGATTTTCACATGACAACATCCCTTTTAAGTTACTATAAACACTTTCTTATATGTTTGAAAACATTACATTGACACTCTCTCATACCTCATATCTTACACTAACACCCCATAGAAGGGATATGGTTGTAATGGTTAAAAAATAGGTGTTTGTGTAATTACACAACTTCATATGTGATTAGTGTAATTACTCTTTATATTATCACTTAATTATCATGGATGTTAATTCTATAAAATTATTTTTAAAATCATATTTAAAGTAAAAGGACAACTATAATGAGAATGACCATCTTATATCATAATGATTAATCTCAATCGTTAGATTAAAATGAAAGATTTAGATTTAAAATATTTTAAATTCAAATTAAACCTATGTAAACATAACATCTCTAAAAGATTCATCAATAAGAAAATCAAATATCTAATTTATCATGTCCAAATATCTCAAACCTTTTAGATATTAATTTGTTAGTTATGGAATATTTTAATTTGAATTTAAAATATTTTAATCTAAACCTTTCATTTTAATCTAACAATTGAGATTAGTCATTCTCTTTCTCACATAAGATAATAATTCCTTACAAATATGTTTTTTTAAAAGCGAATATTAATAAAAAAAAATGAAATATGTTTCACGAAAACTTTGTGGCACAAAACAACAATTTCCTTTCTATTCTTGTAACAATTGTCCTCTTTAAAGTAATTTCTAATAGTTAATACTAGTATTATAAATGTTCCTTTGGTTTCGACTTTAATCTTCTATTCGTTCAACGTTTGTTTGCATCATGGGCATGGCCACCACTTCAGGTACTTTGTTCTCCTCCTCCTCCTCCTTCTTTAATAGTTAATATGAACAATGTTTATCCCATTTTGCGTTGTTTTTTCTTTCTTTTTTTTACATCATCGAGTTTAGGTTCATTGGTTTTGAAACTCACTTCTTTGCCTTGATAATAGGGTCTAGAAAACATGAAGGAAAATTATTTTATCTTGTTTTTTCATATTGAGTTTAGGTTCATTAGTTTAAAACTACTTTTTCTCTTTTTAATTAACTGATTTTCACATGACAATGTTTATCCCATTTTTCCTTATATCTCAATTGGTTAGTATATGTATGTTTTCTTTAGATCGACAAATATTAATTATTAATTTGTTAGTTTTGTTAACAAAGGGGATCTAACCTATAACTTTTCCCTTCTTTTTTAACCACACAACCAACCTTATATCTCTGTATTGTCGAGGTAGTTAATTCAAGAGACGAAGATAGGAAGAAGGAAACCAACCCTCACATTCCCAAATGTGGAGCTATGGCACATGATGCTAAGTCATGCACAAAAGGATTGCGAAAACACACTACCCCTAATTGTGCTCTCTCAAGTCATGGTCATTGATAGGTACCTATGTAGAGATTGAACTCAAGGGAAGTATGTAACACCCTATTTTTCGTAAAATAAATTAAAAAATATTTTATTTAAAAATAAAATTTTAGGAAAATAATGAGATTTTTATAATTAAATAAATAAGAAGAAATAGTTTTATTAATTAAAATAATGGTTTTAAGGTAAATAAAATAAATATATGTTCTTAGAAAATAAAAAGGATGTTTTACTTATTCATTTGATACGTCTCTACGCTTTCTCTTTCTCTCAAATTCGTTTTTCCTTCTCCCTCTCCCAAAACCCTTTCTTTTTTCTCGCATACACTCAAACCTGTCCAGTAGCACTACGATCTCAGACTCCTTAACTGTTGGATCGTCGTGAAATTTGAACACCAGATTTGGAACTCACTTTTGCACATCCCTACTATTAAGATTTGTGAAATAATATTTGTGGAGAGAGAAATGTCTCTCGCACGGAGACAGTGAAATTGAGGTTTCAATCATTTCTTCTTCTCTCTAACGCTTGGAAACCCTAGTAAAACAATCCGATGAAAAAGTTGAGAAATCTTAGGGAACCACTAGAGACACTGCTATCGCTGTTGAACTACACACGTGAGTCCACTTAGAGGTAAAGGATAAGTTTATCGCAATTGGGGTTAGAATGAACATGTGTAGGGATCCTTAGATGATCAAATTGGAATTTATTTTGGAATGTTTACTGTATTGTAATTCTTCCTTTATGATTATAATTACGAGATTATTGTGTTTGACAGACCAATTAATGCCATATGATTATGTGAAATTATTTGAGGGATTTTACTCCTCATGTTGTGAGAAACAGTTTTGTATAATTTGTTTGTATTTTGGACAAGACTTACTAGATTAGTGTGATAAATTGTTATACTGAAACCATGAAATTGTGATTCAAATTGTGTGTAAAGGATAAATTGAATGTGTGAATAAGTGTGTAGTTAATACTTGAAGTGATATTACTTGTGTTGTGAGTTATAAATTATACAATAACCCGACTGATGTTTACCTTGAGAAAATTATTTATGCACAAGGTGTTAAAAGGAAAGTCTAGGATTCCAAGTTAGGAACCTAAGGTGTTAAATTATAGCGCAATGTGTGATGTGTTAAAAGGAAGGTGTAGGGTTCTAAGTTAGAAACCTGAGGTGTTAAATTGTAGCGCATTGTGTTAAATGTGTTTGAAAATAAGTGTGAGGTCGTGGGTATTGTATAATTCATGAACAATGTCTGCATGCAAAAGTTGTTTTAGGGGTTGGACCTAAATCAGGAAGATGAGGCTCTAACGAATTTTTTGAAATCTAGGCCTTGAAGGTAAAACACTAGGTTTGAGTGCTGCTTTAAGCCTATATTGATCTCATATGATTGAAGCATTTTTGCAAAATAGAGTGACCCTGTCAGGTCACCTTATGACTTCACTTCATGAAAGTGACTTAACATATTCATTGTGAGGTGTGTCTTGTTATATACTCCTAGGTGTTTTGGTGTTGTTTTTCACTGATATGATACCACATTGCATATAAAATTAAGTCCTAGGGTGTCTGTTGCATAATGCTTATGTAATGATCATTATGACTTGTTATGTAATGGTGTGTAATGAATTGTGTGAGTGTGAGGTGTTGTGTTGTACTTGATCTGTTCTAAACACGTGATTAACATGAAGGTGTAGAATGTAATTTTGTGATTAAATAATGAGTGATAAGATGATGCGAATTGTACTAAGTTGAGCTTGTTATACTTATACACCAAAAATTGATGAGCGACTAATAGCTTACATGCATAAACAAAAATCCTGCAATAAATTAGTCTAAACTTCTGCATGTTGATATATGCTAAAAATAAAATGGTGTCCAAACATCTTTCCACCAAACCAAGAGACTTTAGTAGGAGTAACAAGAGGGTAACATAACAGGAAAAAAAATGTCCTACTTATTCTGTGAAACGAACATATAATAGGCAACACAACAATGAAGCATTATCTCTACCATAATTACGATGATTTTAGGGGAAGGCTACCTAGGCTCTTGGTCTCCACCATGTCCATGACTAAACATAACTACCACCTACAAATTCTGACTGGACATGCCACGTCCCCTCCCTCGTCCATTATAGCCATACCCTCCTAATCTTCCATAATAACCACCTCGGGTACGTCCAACACGGCCAGGGCCACGGCCCCTGCGACCACCATGGTGCCTCACAAAATCACCAAACGTCTGCACCACAAATCAGAAAAAGAATTGAACATTGTCCCCTAAATATGAGATCGAAGAAAGATAGGAATTACCTCAGTATCAATCTTGATTTGTTCAGAGTATCTAGTCCTTCCATTCTGTGAAGCATTACCATGCATGTTGGAAGAGAGCGAGTCAAAGAAATCATCCTTGTTATATAGAGGCTGCAAAAACCATGAAAAGCAGAGTCAAAGTTATGACATTAAGACCGAAAACAAAAATACATTTAGGTAAAAACTGAATGCATATCAAGCTGCACACTAGATAACATTACCTTGACCTCAATGTTTGATACATCGTCATTGTCTTCATCTTGGTAATCTTCATCAAAGGCATTTTCTTCCCCATCTTTTTCTTTTGAATGAGACTTACTTTTACCAAGATGACCCCATACTTCATCCTTTTTGAACTTCTCATTCATTGCCATAAAATCAAAATCCTCTGTGAATTTTGTGACTGGGCGCAAACCCTGCAAAGCATTAATTGAATTTTTCATGAACTCAACTGAATGTTACAATCATAATCCCATCAATGGAAGGAAGAAAAATAAAAGCATATTTACAGATATATTTATAATAAGTTTCTTAATGGTCCACCCAACAACTATTAGAAAGGCAAAAATTAAAGCATATTTACAGATATATTTATAATAAGTGAAAAGTGAATTATGAAACACAACCACCCCCTGCCCATCCAAAAGTCCAAACCACCAAACCCTTCTCCAAAAAAGAAAAGATTTAAAACTCCAAATTATCCAATACGTTCTCAAATTCTATTGGTAATTCAGTATAAGCCACAGTAAACTGAACATTACCCCAGTTCCCCTTCCTCTTCCACGTCCTCTATAATTATAGCCATGATGAGTTTGGATAGGAGCTCCACCGGGCTTAAAAAAGTGCAAACAAATGTCAGAAGTCCTTCTCAATCAAAAGAATAGATGGTAAACAAGTTAATATAATAAAACATCCATACTTATGGTCTTGGCTATTAATCACTTAGTGCTAATTTTATTTGATAAAAGCACAAAGCAACAAATTAAGAAACGCTCATCAATCATCACAATTCATGTATGGTAGTTGCCAATTAAAAACCATGAAAACAAGCCAGACCAAATCCTACTTCAATTCTCTACAAAAAAATAAAAGGGGAGAAAAACAGAGAAGCTGATCAGGAGGGAAGAGTTTGTAGACTATCTAAATTACATCAAACTAGCTTTCAAGATAAAAACATCCAAATAAATTTCGTTACTTCATAATCAATTTTACAAAATTAATTGCATTCAAAATCATTCTTTGTAATCAGTAAACACTCATCAAAACACACTTAAATCTAACCAAAATCAATTTTTCCAAATTGAAGATCATCTAAAATCAAGTTTACAAACGCCTGGCCAAACACACTAAACATCTTTGGATAATGAGATTGATCCAGTAAATTTATGAGAATTTGATCTCTCTACCATGTTACTGTATTGTATAAAATCATAAAATCACAAGCAAAACTATAACAAGGGTGTGTCTGCATGCAAGAAACTGATAGATCAAGAGAAGAAGGATACCCTGTAACTGGGTCGTGAAGTTACTGGCAATGGCAATATTGGTGGTTGAGTTTCAGCAAGAACTGGCACAGATGGTTCAGATGATGATGTCGAAGATACCTGAACCACTTCAACATCCTTATGAGGTGCTTGTGAAGGCTGAGCTGAAGAAACTATACTTGGTCCAGGCTGCAATAATCGACCTGGGATTACGAGAGAAGGTGCTGATGTTTCTGAATGGATAGAAGTTGATGATCCCACGACAGCAGGAGAAAACTGGGATACAGTTTGATAGGGCAAGCTTGAACCTGAAATTGCATGCGGTTTGCTGGAGATGGGTGGCACTATAGCATTTATATCTGGACCAGAAATGGTCAGTGATGGCAAGTTAGCAGCTAACATGGCTGCTGAAGTTGAAACAATGGGTGCCTCATTTGTTACTGATACTGGCAAAATTTCAGAAGCAAGTGTTGCAGAAGGTGCGGGAGATAAAGCAGAAGATGAAGGAGATAGAGCGGACGGTGCAGGAGGCAAAGCTGATGGAGCAGGAGCCAAAGCAGAAGGTGCTGGAGGCAAATTAGATGGAGGCAAGGAAGCAGATGTTATACTAGGAATACTAGCACTCGCAGGAAGTAAAGATGATGGTAATTCAGGCAAATTAGAAGATACAGTAGGTAAAGAGGGGGTGATGTTGGGATACTGCATTGGCTGCTGCATAGATGAAGGCATTGATAAACCAGGTGGTGGTTGAAGCAAAGATTGTTGGTGTAATTGAGGAAGCCCATTTGGGGCACCATAATATCCTTGCCAATACATTGGTGGCATACCAAGCCTACCACCATTTGCATTAGGAGCAGACGGAGAAGCTCCCCACGATCCTATGTTCCCTCCAGGTTGATACAAAGGCAAGGGCCCTTGGAAATTTGACCCGGGAAGTCCATGCTGTGTGGTATGAGAGCTAGGATCACTCAAAGACCCACTTACAGCAGAAGGCAAATTTGTAGATGTGGTGACTGGGTGAGGATAGTGAGACTGCATATGCAATTCCATATAATTAGGATGTGATTAATTTAACTGATTCATATTTCAGATAAAAAATTTCTCGTCCACCTGAATAATAGCTGGGTCATTGTTGACTTGTGGAGTAGGCTGGACAGGTGGAGAAGATTTAACCTGTAAATCCTGCAAAAAAAATTAAGACAGATGTCTCAGATGATCTGATTCTTGTATAATATGGGCATAAATCATTCAACATTTCGACACAGATGATCTAAACAAAGTTTTTATTGAGCTATTAAATTAACTCGCAAAAAGCATATAAGAAAATCTGGATCATCCTCCTAATGTTCCATCTCCCACTTTGTATTCCAAGATTCTAGAACCAAGTTGTACCAAAAAAGTTTCTTTACAAAATGTCACACAGTTGACATGCTATTGTTTCTAATGTACACTCAACAAAATCAGGTACAAACAGGTACAAATACATTAACTATTTAGAAAAAGCACTTGTATATATTCCGTGCATGATACCTTGATGTCAGTCCCACGGAAAAGTATATACTCATAAATCTTGTCACCTGGAGGAATTTGTAGGCCATCCTTTTTCCTTCCTTCTGTTCCAAAAGATCGCACTACAAGACAAAAAACAAAAGCATCACTCCACCAATCCAACTCGTGATAGTAAACATCTTTAGGTGGTAAAATTCAAAGCTGCAATAATTCACATGGTTGCATGAAAATCTTGCACATATGAGAGCTAATGATCAACAGTCTTGATCATTTGAAATGTAACCAAACAGCACAGACTTTATTACTAACATTCACCAAAATGTCATTTAGAAGGAATATCTTAGCATATAAATTCAATTTCCTTAAAACACACCCAAATTGTAACTTGTTAATGTACTCCTAAAACATAAGTCGTGTACATTAACGTGTGTTTGTGTGTGTGCATATATTGCTCAACTATAAAAAATGATTGTTATCAATCTCGGATAGTGGTGTGGCGAGGAGTGCCTGACTCCAATACTGCTATGCAGGATAGCAGGATAGGGGATAGCGGGATGACTGCTATTCTGAAATTTTTTGTTACTATTAATTTAGTTTATTATATGTTATTTGTTATTTAGTTTTTTACTACTATGTTTAGTTTCTTAATTATATTACATGTTATCCTTTAAATTTAAGAGAGAGAGAGAAAGAGAATCTAATCTGGATTCAAATAGAGGCCCAAAAGACCAAAACAATAAAAAAGGGAGAAAAAACCGCTTGGGCACATTGGCCCAATTCCCCTAACCCTAATTAGAGATTCAGTTGTAAATGGAAGAGAGTAAAATGCAGACAGCTTCACATAGAGAGAGAGGGAAGAGATCACAGACGGAGAAGGGGATGCCAGGTCGAGAGGGGCTGTGGTGACATATAGCCTAAAGGGACAAGGCGCATCACTCATGGGAGCAGCACTATTATGCCATGATTTCTGCTATTCCAGCAGGAAAAGCATCCGCAACGGTCACAACACTGAGTGCTTTCTATTACAAAATGAAAGGGCAGAACAATCTCTGTGGGAGAGCAGGGAACAGTGAGAGAGTGAACTGAATAGAAATAAATAGAAAAAGTAGAACAGAACATCGAATATAGTGCCAGAGAACAGAGCAAGGTAGGCACCAGGAAGGTGCCAAAAAACATAAAAAATTGCCAGAGATGTCGCCAAAAAATAGTGCGTCATGTTTCAGAGACACAAGGGTGGGTGGGTAACCATTTCAAAAAAGGGTTTTGATTTCAAACCTAGAATTAGGGAAGTGAAATCATGCAAATGTCTCCCAAAATAAACCTTACAAGACACCATATTGTGGGGGTAAACAAGCGTTTCAACCATTAATCAATGCTGCATCCACTAATGCCGCAAATGGCAGCCATTCATGACGCTCCAAGCATGACAGCGAACCACAACGCAACACGCTACATGGAGCGAACCGCAAAGCAACACACTACAACGTTTTAGAGCGAGACACACCACAATGGTTCTAGAGCG
Source organism: Glycine max (assembly GCF_000004515.6). NCBI lineage: Eukaryota > Viridiplantae > Streptophyta > Magnoliopsida > Fabales > Fabaceae > Glycine > Glycine max. The sequence continues at coordinate 18,606,110 of NC_016091.4, read as the reverse complement.
CATGATTGCCAAATACAGATATGTATGCCAATTATTATTCTCTCACTAACATTAATAACCCAAACATAATAGGGAATATTACAATTTTCCATTCTTTAATTCAGTGTGGCCTTAGTGTTTGGAAGTTTTGCCATTAATCTATCACCACTGGAGCATTTGAATTCCGCTTCTTTTAGTGTTGCACGTGATTCTAACTGGCTAACGACTTACGGACTTTCTGAGCTTTCAAGTTTGTTATTTGCTACTTGCATTTATCGATCAAGAAGCTTTCCACTAATCCGGTATGCGACAACTGTACAATCCGCAAAAGCAAGCAGCGAATAACAAACTAATATAAGAATCAAACGTAAGTCATTGTCCAAGTGTGAATCACATGCTAAAATTGAAAGGTGCAAAATTTCAGATACCCAACAGAGATAGATTAAAACCACATGACAAACTTAAGAGATATCAGCAAAACATGTAACCCAGATGCTGCAGGGAGAGAAAAAAAACATTAAGGCCCCAAAAACTAACAAAATTCCTTCCATAAGACAGGAATTCACATCCCTGTGACAAACCCACTCTTCAGAATTATATAATAAAAATAACAACATCAATTACAAAGATCAAATTTGTCAGCGAATTCAGAGATCTGAAACCAAAGGAACCAAATTAAACTGAAACTGAACAAAACCCAGAAAGGATTAAGGGAAATTCATTGGAAAAAAAAAAAAAAAACAAGTGGGTAGCAGAAGAATACCGTTTCTGAGGCCAATACTGGACTCTTCGGTGTTGATGTTGTAGAGAATACCTTCGTATCTGATCTCACTCTTAGAGGTCAAGCTTATCAAGCTCCCAATGTACGAATCGGCCGCTGAACTCGATCGAGAAGCGCTCTCAGACGCCATAATCGCAAGCCAACCAGAATAGGGTTTGGGTTTTGGGGCCTCTTGTTTGAAGCCTCTAATCTAATCGGTTTCGAGCTTCAACTGGAGTGCTGGGATGAGAATGAGATTATCACCTACGCTAAACATGGTTTCGATACTAATAAATATTCGAATTATTTTATATTTATTTTCTGATAAAAAAAATATTCGTTCAGTTCTTAATAAAATAACTTTAATTTTGTTCTTGACCCATTTCTTTTTTAATCCCGATAAATTAATGAATTTTTTATGTTTACTTTTTATAAGAGATAAACCATTTGTTATTAGTCTTTTATAACGAGACTAAAAGTAAATGCAAAAAAATTATTAAACAAAATTTGTTAATTCATCAAAAATTAAAAAAATATCAAAAATAAAAAATAAAATTTGTTTTATCATGAAAGGGCATATGTTTCAGTCTTTGATGGTAACTTTTAATATAAATTAGCTTAATTCTCCGTGTGGTGCATTGGGTATTCACATTTTATAATTTATAAAAGTAATTTTTTATATTATTTAAATTTTTAATATATTTTATATAGTTTAGATGTTAATAAATATATGTTAGTAGGTATGTCAATAAATATTTACATATAATTTATACACACTTGTGATGAATTAATTTTTTTTTAAATTATAATATATAATATTCAGTAATTATATACAATAAATTAATATTGATTTAAATTGTTTTATTGAGCAATCAATTAAAATTGTGTATGTATATGTTTCATAATAGTAAAATATATTTGTTTGAGTTGATTTAAATATTACGTATACAAATTTATAAAACACCAAAAATGACTATTTATTAATTGTGTTCAAGGTAAAAACTATTTTTAACAATAATTACTATATTTTAAAATACAGTTGTAATATTTTTCACATTTTTACTTTGATCAACAAAATATATACCATATCAATTTATATGGTTCTTAAATCTATTATATAAAATTTCAAAAAAATAAAATAAATATGAAACCTGAATATTCTAATTTATACAATTCTTATGTACTATAATTGATTTAAGATTCTATTAGAAATAAAATAAAATAAATATAAAATATATATTAATTGAATTATTTGGAAGGAATGAACATGGGAGTACCAGGGATATGAGTGTAGGGGTATGAGTGTATCACCCTATATGTATATGTATATAGAGAGAACATATCTTATGAGAGAAAACATGAGAGTGAGAGAATTAAATTTAGATAATATAATCATACATGTAGGGTTAAAATTTAATGTAATATGACTACTTAAAAAGTCACTATGATTTTTTAAAAACTTACATGAGTTTTTAAGATTAAATCTTAATCGTTCATGTTTGGTTATACGATACAAATTTAATCGTCTCACTTTCATAAAACATATATTCCTTTCACATAGATATTTGTGATCAGGAAATAAAAGAATATTATCTTATGAGTTATGAGTTGAAAATAGGATATGAGTATTTTTATTTGAATTTTAATTATTATTTAACTATAAAAAAGAACATAGATATTTGCAAAAGAATATGATAATTTTTCTTGATTTTTATTGTCATGATTAAATGTCCAAATTTATATGCCTGGAAGCAAAATCTAATGAAGTAAATTTCATATATGTTATAAATTTGTCACATTTTTTTATAAGCACATATGAATTATTTGGTCCATAAAAGGAATATATTTGAACATACTTTGTTATAGTTACTTTTACAACTATTACTTTTATACAAAAAATATTATTTTTTGGGTTAGTGAATTTTAGCTAATAAATTTTTTAGGATAATTTTGTATTCATTGGTGAATATAATCGAATATTCTCTTGATTTGCATAAATCTATGATTATAAAAAAGAATGATCACCCAACTCGATTAGCCCTAATATGGTTATCCTACAAAGCACAAATATAAATATGGATTAGCATAATATATAAATAGAATATGTAATAGTTTAAGAAATATAATTTTTTATACTATCAAATAAAAAAAGAATATTTTGATATAAATTCTCTTTATCTGAATGAAGTTTAATTTTTTCTCTCAAAAAAAAATTAAATGTCATTCATATAAAAATTTTATATATTAAATTTAAATTAAATATTTAAGAGTCTCTTGATAAAAAAAATTATTAATTAAATATGTATAGTAACATGACAGATGAATATAAATATGGATTCAATATATATATATATATATATATATATATATATATATATAATATAACTATTAATAATGAGAATTACCTCATTTGGTGTACACATTAACTTTATCCATAAATCATTTCTTAAATTTTAAATTTTATTCTAACTTACATTAATTTTTCACTACTTTTATATTATTAGTTTTTTTATTTTGTCATCTTTTATTAACTGTATTTAACTTCTATTTTTTTATTATTTAAAAAATTTAGAGAAGCATGAGTGCCTCTCTTCTCCTAGTTGATATAAAAAGAAATTTAAACAATATTCATATAAAGTTGCATGCATTAAATTTAAATATAAATATTTAAGAACCTTCTAATATAAAAAAATCAATGATTATAAAAAAATATTATTCATCCCAATTAATTTTTCCTAGCATTTTTACCCATGTGACAACAACATATGAATATAGATTAGCGCAATATAAATAGATTATAAAATAGTTTTAAAAATAAGGATATTTTGATATAGAAAGAAATTTAAACATCATTCACATAACATTTATATATATTAAATTTAAATATTAATATTTAAGAGTCACTTAACATAAAAAAACTAATGAGTATAAAAAGAAAATCATTTCAAAGGATTTGCTCAGGTGTGGTCACATGTGTATGACATATGACTATAAATATGGATTAGAGCATCAACAAGTTATTGATTCAAGTGATACTAGATTCGATTTCTTTAACCAAGATCTCAAGTTTGACTCTTGTGAATGAAAAAAAATGAATTTTTCCTAATATGGTTGTCTGGGTGAAAGAAAGATATAAATATAGATTAGTGCAACATAAATATAATATAAAATAGTTAACAAAATATTTAATTATACCTTCAAATTAAAAAAATACTTTGATATAAAAAGAAATTTAAACATCATTCATATAAATATATATATATATATATAAATCTTTAAAACAATATTTTTTATACTTTCCAATTAAAAAATTGAAGGGTGTTTTAATATACAAAGAAATATAAATTTCATTCATATAAAAATTGTATGTATATATATATATATATATATATTAAATTAAATATAAATATCTAAAAGTCTCTTGATGTAAAAGAAAATCCAATAATTATATAAAAAATCACCATAATGAATTTATCCTAGTGTGAATAGTAGTGCGATATATGAATATAAATATGGATTAACGCAATATAAATAGAACATACAATATTTAAAAAAATAATTTTTATACTTTCAAAATAAACAAAGGAATGATATTAATGGCCACAATGGATTTCTCCTAATATGGTCACTCGTGATTATAGATGAGTTTAATGTTTATGCATGTTTCACATTGTTATCCAATCACAAATGGTTTGAATTAATTTAAGATAATTATTTTAAAAGTCAACAATATTATCATACATATGAGTTATGATTGACTGTCTCTATAAAATTTTTACACGGTCACTGCGTTACCTTTCTTCTTTCTTCTTGATATAGATTAGTGCAACATAAATAGAATATACAATTATTTCAAAAATATAATGTTTTATACCTTCAAATTAAAAAAATAAGGATATTTTGCAGTCTCTAAACATAAAAATTAATGATTATAAAAACATATTAATCACTATAATAAATTTGTACTAACATAATTACCCTAAGGAAAAATGAATATCTAACATTATTATATGCTGAATTTATGTTAATTAGGTGCGTCCAGCTGATATAATTACATTATTATTATTATTTTAAAATTAAAAGTATCATAATTTTATATGGTCAATTTATGTTACTTCGTATAACATAAGTAATTGAAATTGTAAATTAATATCAGATGTTTTGAATATATTTATTAATTATAATTGATTTAGATACATTTTATCTCAATTTCATCTTGATTTGGATGACCATTCAAATTTTATGATACAATTTCTATTTTTATTATGTTGGTAATATATTAAATGGTTAATTTATTAATATAATGTGGCAACCAATAATTATTTGTTCGGGTATTTTTTTTTTTGTTATTAACAAGTAAATGAAATAAAAACAAAGATTTTTCATATAAAATGAAGAGCTTTCTAGTTTTTAAATTAATTTTTGGATAGAAAATAAAACAAAGGTCCATCATTTTAAAATATTAAATAATTTTTGGTTTTCCTAATTTTTTTAATTTTTAGAATTAAGCATTAAAATTTTATTTAACAAATGTTTTAAACAAAAAATATAAAATTGTATATATCATGTTTATTTATTATTAATATAAAATAAAGATTGTCAAGTTTTTAAATTATTTTTTGATAGAAAAATTAAACAAAAGTCCACCAATTTTAAAAATAAAATAATCTTTGGTTTTAGTAAAATTCTTTTATATATCACGTTTTGAATATAAAAAATATATCTTTTTAAATATAAAATTATAACTATAATTATAATTATAATGTAAAAATACTTTTACAATTAGACTTTTATCCTAAAAAAGAGCGGAAAATTAAAATTATTATTTTGACATTAAATTATGAGAGGAAAAATATTTTCTTTTTAGGATGAAAAATTATATATTCATTGAAGTCACTAATCTATTAGGTTTCAAGTTTCAAGTAGGGTGATGGGATGTGAATGAGATGATGTTTTATTGAGGCTAAAATATGTTTTTTTTTGCCTACCAAATAACCAAAATTCATTTTTAGTCTCTGTAAAATTTTATTCATTTTGTTTGGAATTAGGTTTGTACGAATCCAAACCTACGTGTCTAATGATTGTGCACGTAAGTTGCTCCACTAGCCAATTGGATGCCAACACGTGTAAAAACCTACCCCTTTTCTTTCTTTTCAATCATTGACATCAGATCACCAACCCTTTCTTTATTTGTTCTTCCTTTCTTCATCGACACCCTTCCCAGAACCACCACACCCCATGCCCTCGTCATCATCTTCACCCGCCCTCCTTGTGATCGCCACATGGCAACAGAGCATGGCTACTAGAGAGCCACTCCACACTGCTTTTAGATTCCTTCCACAAAGGGGTTTGGGGGTGAGGAACCAGAAGGAGAAGGGGTGTGAGTAGAGTTGGACATGTGGGTAAGCATGCTTGCAAAGCTTGCAACCCGTGAAGCCTAATTTTCAAACGAGAGCTCGCACCTCGCATAGCTTGAAGGCTTAGCGGGTTGGGTCGACCCTCATTTTCACACAAAATAAAACAAAGAATTAAATTTGAAGAATCTTGCAAGGTGATGGTGAGGAGTGTGAGCTAGCCGACGATGGCAATAATGTGGTCTTGTAGGGCGGAAGAGAGGATTTTTCAACTAATGAGGATGAATATCTTGTTGTTGTTGTTGAAGATGGAGATGGTCTTGATGACCTTAGAGAGCTCGACGGGGAGTGAGAGAGGAAGAGGAGGTGGGCGAAGGTGATGAAGCAGCGTTGGGTGTCGAAGGGATGATGGTTTGGCAGGGGAGTGGAAATCTAGGAGAGGGAGATGCGGATGGTGTCGAGGGTGCTCAAATGCAAATGATGACAATAACATCACAGATGGGAGAACAAATTTAGGGTTCGGTTCACAAAGTAACAAAACAACTAACAAGCACACACGAGTATTAGGGAGGAGAGGCATAAAGTTGTTTTACTAAAAACCCCATTATGTTTACTTAACCTCAAACCAACCACCATAGTTTTTTTTGTATACTAATATTAAAAAAAGCACGCCAGGGCCTGCGGGTAAACCTATTTAAGCCACGAGTTAAATGGGTCGGGCTAAAAAGTCTGTAATTTAAATGGGCCTAAAAAAAGGCTCGTATACCATGCGGGTTGTAACTTTCGCGATTTGTCTAGCTCTAGGTGTTAATAACCAACCCTATCACCCTCATCCCAACATAGATAAGGAGAAAAAGAGAAAAGGTGAGGCTACCCTTCATTTGTCATTTAGATCTGGCTGGAGGAAGGACATTAAAACTTCGTGAGTAACCAACCTTGTCACCCTCCAATTCCAATGTTTTTTATTTGTCATTAAGATTTGGTTGGATCGACACTGCAAGAAGAGCATGACAAAGTCAAATCCAGCTAGTGAGATCAGTGGGCACTGATACACAGGAATGTGTTGTAGAGACATGTGGGAGTTTGTGATGGGTTTGGTATGTGAGATTTGGAGAGAAGAAAAAGAATCTGAGAATCTGTGTTAGGGAGATATGATTCTTTTGGGAGGTGTTTAGTGGTTTTGATGGCGATTGTTATGGTATTTGGTGATGGAGGTGGGCTGTAACACCCTTATTTTTATAAAGGAATTATTATAATTTAATTAATTAAAATACTCGGAATAATAAGTAGTTCTTGAAAAATAAGATATCCAATTGCAATTATTACATCAATAAGTAAATAGCTACTCGAAAATACACAACTGATTTTTTTAAAATATAAAGAAACATCATTAATGTTAATAAACACTAATCGAGTAAGACATGAGAATATAACAACACTCCAAAATAAAACCTCTAACTAGTCGACAATGTATTATTTACATAAGGTCATAAAGTAAACCTCTTGATGTGGATAATTCAAATAATCACGGACCAACATAAAATGTACTGGAAGAGAGAAGATAAAAGATAATACATCCAAAAGAAAACACGCTAGATCTACCCACCATATACATGTTAGAAAGTAGAAATCTAGTCCTGAAGATGAAATACTACTCATTACCTATCATGTGTTAGGACTAGACAACCATTCTTCTAATTTATCTTGGATTTTGATGAATAACAATAAATATAAATTATTGATGTTCTAATAAGTTTTTGACAAGTGGACAGGATCAACATGTTAAAGGATTTAACTATAATTTGCATGTATCGTCTTCACTCTAAGAGAAAATGCTCTGTTAATTATTTAACTAGCATCCAACGTACTAAAACCAAAGAGCATCCACTCATAATGGTAATCAATGTTATATACACTGTTTTGTTAACTCTTGCGTCCAACTAGTAAGAAACTAACACATTCTTTTGAAATGATCAACATTGATCAATAAGTCTGTGATAGTCGAAAAAGGGAAGTACATGTGTTCTATCTTATACAAATTCACTTTTCCTCTCTTTATTTTAAATTGCTAATATTTGAATTTAAGGAAATGACAAAATATAAGAGAATAGAAGGTATTCGTAGAATATTTCTCTGAGGTCGCTTTCATCGAGGACAAGAAGCACATGGTGTTGTCTGTACTATCGCTCATTTCCTCGCAAATCAGAGCATGGCACATAACCTTATCTCCCAGTGTGAGACAACGATCTTTTCAAGGAATCAACACTGACCCCATAATAGATCTTTTAGTGAAGTCTATAAAAGGCAATCTCTACTAAAAAAGAGAGCACAAGAAATCATTACGAGAAAACGAGAATATATTTGAAGCAAAACTTTACTGAAATTAATGAATGACTGATTTAAAGCTTTCATTTATTTATCCTTAAGAAAAGTTATCTTGCATATAAACTTTATTGTTTGTTCACTCATTTAGCGTTATTGAATACTTGTATTCATTCAAACTATTATTGTGAAAGCCAAGAGTGGTTTAGTGTTAAACAATACTTGGGTTTCTTAGATTCAAGGGGTGTCTAAGACAATGTTAGAAGTAGTATTAAAAGTACTTGTATAGCTAGGAGTGGTAGGTTAGAATACTTGTTTTGTAATCAAGTTTTGATTAGTAGAACCCTTTACTATTGAGTAAAGGAGAACTGGACATAACTCAGGTTGAGTGAACCAGTATAAACCAAGTGTTTCTGTTAAGTTTGGCTATATCTAAGTCACATTGGACTGTACCAAACAATTAAATCCCTAAGGTTTCGATGTTAACAAAGTATAAATTTTATGTATTAACCTTTCATGCTTAAGCTACAGGTTTATATATATCCCAATGAGATATAAGCAAAAAAGCATGAACTAAAAGGCTCTGGACGATAGACAAAGTATCAGTCAATGGACGATACTGCTTCAGTGTCTAGTCTTGAGAAGACAAGTGCTTTAGCACTTGGCTCACAGTACAAAAGCAATGGAATAGTTACTCAATCCTCAAGTACTGAAAACAATGACAAGAAAGTAATGTCCATAGGCTCGGTAAGAAATGCGTGCCCTAGCGCACAAAAGGAAATATTTAAATTGTCTTGTCTTGACATTCTTAATTCCTTTTGTCTTATGTTGTTAACATTTCTTTCAATTTATGCGAGGAAAGTCAGCTTTGAGCACTAGACGACACAAGAAAACTGTACTTCTCTGAAGATATGCTGCAGAAAGTGTTTGTGGTCCCACTCTCTCTTCCTGCACAATAACGACCTCATGTTAGGCGCCAAAGCTATTAGACAATGGCTAGCTGGGATCTCTCAATATATCAAAGCTCTAAAGTCTATATAAAGCTTAGAGATGTTTGTGTTAAGAGTGTCAAATCATAAGCGAATATTCTGAGACAAAATGAACAAGTGTTATAACGCAGCCAGTCCATTGGACGAAGGAAACTTAAGCAAATTGAGTGAATCCTAACTTTACTAAGCTAGTGAGTTTCATTGTATTTGAGCCTACTTTGTAAACTCTTTTTGAGTGATTAAAATAATTTTTTTTATCAAACATATATTGCTTGTGAAAGCCAGGAGTGACTTAGTGACAAAGAATATTTGGGTCTTAATCTTAGGGGGAGACTAAGTGCAATGCTAGGAGTGGCCTAGAGAGTACTCGTTGTAGCCAGAAGTGGTATAAATAATACTTGGTTCTAATCAAAGATTTGATTGGTGGAACCTTTCAAGGTTTGAAGGAAAATTGGACATAGCCCAAGAGTTGGGGTGAACCAATATAAACCTTTGTGTTTTCATTACTGCTTCTATATAACTAGTTTTTTTTCTTTAAGTCACTTCTACACTATTATATCCTAGTTTTATGAATTGGTTTTCTAAGCCCAATGTGATTTCAAACCCCTTGGACGTAACCCTTCCTCCATTGATATCTATTTGAGAAAAGCTGTTAGTAGTTTTCGAAATACTAAGGTTTTATCCATCACACTATTCAACCCCCCTTCTAGTGTGTTTCAGGTACTTCAACTTCAACTTCTCTCCTTAACGGTTTATTAAGTGTTCTATTAGCACTCTTTGTCACTTCTTTAATACCAAGTATTTATTTGAAAAATTGTTTTAAAGATTCTCTCTTATTAAGTCACTGGATGATCAAACCTATTTTTATTAAAACCTATTTTCTCTTCAGGAGATGACTTACCATACGTATACATTTCTATCTATATTTGTACTAAAAGTTGATGATTCTATGGAAGACTTTGATGGAGATGAGCTCATCTTGATTTCATGAAAGATCCATAAAATATGGAGAAGAAAAGGTGGCTCCAAGTGGAAAAATTCCTTAAGAAGAATGTCCAACAGAAAGAAAGATAAAGACAAAAGCTCCATAATTTACTATGAATGCAAAAAGCCCGGACACTTCAAATGTGAGTGCCCAGAATTGGAGAAGGGTCAAGACAAGAAGAAACACTATAAGACCAAATAAAAGAAGGGTCTTATGAGTACCTGGGAAGATATGGATGACACTTTGTTTGATAAAGATTATGAAGAAGCCAACATATGCCTGATGGCAGATATTGCTTTAGAGGAATCTAAATTAGATCAAGAAGATGAGGTAAACTTCAATGACCCCGAGTCTCTTAGAAAAGCTTATCATGAACTTCCATCTAACTCATTTATTCTTTCAAAAAATTTCAAAAAGTGAAAAAAAGATTTCAAAAATTTATCCAAAGACCTTTTAAAACTTGAGAAAATCCTTCAGGATCAAGTAGATATTTCATTGGACGAGTCCACTTAGACATGTGGAGCTTGTATAACTCTTAAAGAAAAAGAGTTCAATTTATGTCTTGAGATTGACATGACTACCAGGGGAAAAGCTACTCTTAAGAACTTTCAAAAGTTGGAAAACAAACTAAAAGATCTTCAAAAAGATCTGAAGGAACTCAATGATTATCAAAACAAAGAAAGAAATTATCTATGGAGACAATGTGCATAAGCACACAAAGATTATGAAGACCTCAAAAAAAGTAAACATAATATTTAGGTGGAATGTGAGGAACACAAAAGATCTGTGATATTCTTGAATGATAAGCTTTTAAAGAATCAATAATTTAAGGGTCAACCATAAGATTTTGTCAAACTTCATGAGGAAATTAAAACCTTAAAAACTACTTTAGCCAAATTTGTCAATGGAACAGATAATCTTCACAAACTGTTAAGATACTGTAGAAGTTCCTTAGACAAATCTAGAAATGGATACGATGGGAAAGTATATGTTCATGATAAGGACACCATTCTCCATTATTTTTGTGGTAAGACTGGACACACGACATCTAGGTGTAGAGATCGACCTAAGAAGGGTACACCACCAATACTTGATGGAAGCTTGCTTGTGGAGCTTCTATGGAGGCTGGATCTTTGAGCTTCAATGAGGTCCTTCAATGGTGATTTTCCACCATGGAGATGCAGCGGAAGACAAAGGAGAAGAGGTGAGAGGAGGCACCATCCACTTGGGAATAAGCCATGGAAGAAGGAGCTTCACCACCAAGAGAATGCCTTGGATAAGAAGCTTGGAGAGGGTGCTTCAATGGAGGAAAAGAAAGAGAGAGAGAAAGAGAAAGGGGGGAGCACGAAATTGAAGGAAGAAAAGAGGAAGAGAAGTTAAACTTTGAAGTTTGTCTCACAAGACTCTCATTCATCAAAGTTACCACAAGTGTTACACATGCTTCTATTTATAGACTAGGTAGCTTCCTTGAGAAGCTTTCTTGAGAAAACTTCCTTGAGAAACTAGAGCTTAGCTACACACACCCCTCTAATAACTAAGCTCATCTCCTTGAGAAGCTTCCTTGAGAAGATTCCTAAAGAAGTTAGAGCACACCTCTCTAATAGCTAAGCTCACCTACTTGAGATGAAAAGCTAGAGCTTAACTACACACCCCCTATAATAGCTAAGCTCAACCCCATTCCAAAAATACATGAAAATACAAAAAAAAGTCCCTACTACAAAGACTACTCAAAATGCCCTGAAATACAAGGCTAAAATCCTATACTACTAGAATGACCAAAATACAAGGCCCAAAAGAAGGAAAAACCTATTATAATATGTACAAAGATAAGTGGGCTCATACTTAGCCCATGGGCCCAAAATCTACCCTAAGGCTCATGAGAACCATAGGGTCTTCCCTTGGATCTCTGGTCTAATCTACTTGGAGTCTTCTCTATCTAATGCCCTTGCGGGGTAAGATTGCATCATTCCCTCCACCTTGGAAAGGATTTGACCTCAAATCTCGAGGTTCTTTATACTTTGGGCTCCTTCCCTCGACACCTGTAAAAAGAACAAAATCATATGTATTAATGGTGTTTGGTATGTTGAAGTAAGGTAAGGTCTGAAAACCCATTTCCTGGGCATCTTCCCATGAAGGAACATGGTTCCTCACCAACTCAATGAGTGGTGCTACAAGAATAGAAAAATATGGGACAAACCTTTTGTAAAAGTTTGTTAAGTCATGGAAGCCCCAAATTTTTCTTATACTTGGTGGAGTGGGCCACTCAGGAATGACCTTTATTCTCTTAGGGTTCATGGGAACCCCTTGATCACTATATAAAAAATTAAGAAAAGTAATGCAATAAAACATACATTTTTCTGTATTTTCATGTTGATTATTCCTACTAAAAAATACGACAAACCTAAGGTGTCTCATATGAGCACCTAGGTTTGTATTAAAACCAAAAATAAGAACAAACCTACCTAATGAGTCCCTATGTACATGAATCATGAAGATGTTGGGTGCATGACTGATTTTACAAAAGAGGGTTGCAACACTCAACACATTCATCATATCACTTATTTTAGGGATTTGGTGCCTATTAATACCTATTTTGGACACCAACAAAGCACAAGGATTTAAGCTCTTACGAACTAAACCCTTATCCAATAACTTCTTTACTTGAGGAATAACCTCAAGCCCAAGAGGTGTGGCAGTGCTAACAAGTGTCTTTTTACAAAGGAGAAGATGTGGAGGTTGTCTAAGAGGGGAAGTTTCTTTAATATTTGTCTTTATTTCAAAATGACTTTCCTTCTTAGCTAACCTCTTGGAGGAGACACTTACCTCCTTACACTCCTCCTTAACCACTAAAGGTTGTCCTTCTCCTTGAGGGTAGATTTCTTAACTAGATTTTTCCCCTTTTGTTTATTCACTTTCACTAGAGGAAGGTGAAGTAGTAGCCTCATCTAGGCTACTATAAATGTTTTGGCCCCTCATAATCATGGTTTTCTTGGTGGGGCATTGAGAAGTATCGTCTCCTCTTCCAAGACATTTAAAGCACTTTATAGAGCTAGTCTTCTCTTGCATACTAGCCTTAAGGGGTTGCTTTTCTATTGTCTTCCCCTTATCATCTTTGGGCTTAGAAGGTGTCAACCCTAAGATGCCTTGACCTTGGTCTTTCTTTGGATAAGAGTGAGAGCCATAAGATTTTGAAGTAGACTTCCTTTTAAGTTGTTGCTCTACCCTTATTTCCCAATCTAAGTTAGCCTCTACATTGTCCTTCCCATGGAAGTATGGGAGGTTAATGTTAGCCTCTTGAGGCTTTCTTTCCTTTTCTCTCCTATGGGAGTGAGGCCTAAGATGTGACCTATGCCTTCCTTCATAATAGTCATGAAGTTCTTCACTTAGGCTCTTGCAAGAGTTATGACTACTATAGGAGGCATGTTTTTCTTTTCTTAACTCTTTTAGTAGTTTCCTTCTTTCTTCTTCCCTTATTTTCTCTTTTTCATCTTGACTTATTTCTTCCACTCTTTTTTCCCCTTTTCTTTTCTCTCGTTTTTCCTTCCACAACTTAAGGGATCTCAACTCATCTAATATTTTATACAAGGGGTCCTTAGGAGTAGAACCCTCACCATTAACACTAGATGAAGAATGAAGTCTCATGTTGGTTTCTAAGTTGTGGTTCTTTCTTGTTGGGGGTTTGAAAATAAAAGGTAAAAGAAACTATGGTTAAAACTAGCCAAAATAAACACTAAAAGAGGTGTGAAAGATAAGGTAAAAACTAATTGGTAAAAGGCAAGCTATCTAGGCGGTTTGATAATGGAAGGTAAAGGAAATAAGCTATGAAAGTAAGCAAGGAATGTAAACTAGGCGAATCCTAAGAGTGTTTGGATGACCACATTTAAGGTTCCCAATAAAACACTCACTATCCTAAGGAAAAATTGTCTAAAATTATTACACACAAATGGAAGTAGGGTGACCTATTGGAGGCTCCCAACACACTTCCAATGAAAGGCCTTCTTGTTACAAAATTTGAAAGCAATGAAAGTAAGTAAATTGTCAATTACAAAATTACAAAAAGGTCCTCAATTTTGGTGGTTGTTCTCTCTTTGGTGATTCACTCAATTTGGAGTGCTTCTTAGTCCAATAGCTCTTAAGGTAGTTGGCCCCTTGCTTCTTGACTCAAATTCTTCAAGGGATGACACGAATCCTCCTTTCCAATTCCCAATATGGCAACTCACAAACAAGGAAACAAAGAGACAAGCAATAACCAAAGACAAAAAAAATGAAATGAAAGCTAAACCAATGGATTTTTAACAAGACAATTTTTCATGGATTATTCAACAATTAAAGCAATGAAAAGGACATAGAAGCAAGCTAGGACTCAAAGAGAAACTTAGAATGACTCTAGAGTAGAGTAAAAAAAACTAAAAAAAAAGACTCAACAAACTTCTAGTTTTGGCACTTCTTTTCACATTAATTTTTAATTGAAATTTCAGAACTAAGATTGGTATAAAATAGGCACCAATTATAGAATAAATTTTGAGCCAAAACAACAAGCACCCCTTTCACTTTTTTTTTCCTGGATACTGATTTTTCTGCCAACTTGTGTGATTTTTAGTATTTTTTCCTTTTATCCAAATCACTTGGTTCTTTTTTATAACTTTTTGCCAGATGTCTAGAAAATTATGTAAAAATTTCGGCTCAAAATTCGAAGTAACCAATTCTCAGTAATTTTTAGAAGTTTGTATGTCCAAGTTGCTAGCACCAGCGATTTCAGAGTTCAATTTTGTTTAGCATGGAATATTGATTGCCTTGGGCTTAGTTTCAACCTTCCTATGTATGTTAAACTCACTAGGCTTGTTTACCACAGTTTTAGGAGTTCAATATTCACTTAGAATCAAAATTTCAGCCAGCAATTCATTCACCAAAACTCAAATTCACAATAGACACAATCATAAGGAAACCTAAAAGTTCAAGAAAAAGATCACAATCAAAGACTCTCTAAGAATTTTGCATGAACATGTTAAGGACTAATTAACATGAAAAGATTTGACTCAAATAGAATAATAGGCTAAAATAATTTCATACACTCATGAACAAATGAGTTAGATAAAGAAACAAGAAAAATAAAAGTCAGCACAACATAAGAAATCTTATGTGACAAGTTTCATGACTAGACATGACTTCTATGACAAAACTACAATAGGTGAACAAGTCATTCTAGATTTTTGAGGTTTTCTTCTACTTTAATGTTTTTGTAAGAATTTTATGGTTTAGGATTCAGCCACAAAAACAAACAAGACAAAACTCAAAGGAACCTAAACTCAACACAATTCATGGTTCAAGAACAAGAACAAGAAATTTGAACCATAGAAAATCAAATCTAGCTTCTATAGCAAGTTTAATTGGTGGAAAATCTAAAGAATCATGTTAAAAACATTTAGCACAAGACATGTGAGGAGATACATGGAGAAAAATGAAGAAAAAACAATGGAAGAGAAGGTAAAGAAAAAAATTTATGGAGGTTTAAGGAGCACCTACTTGAAGCTCTTGTGCTCTGATTACCACTTGATGGAAGCTTGCTTGTGGAGCTTCTATGGAGGTTGGATCTTTGAGATTCAATGAGGTCCTTCAATGGTGATTTTCCACCATGGAGATGCAGCAGTAGATAAAGGAGAAGAGGTGAGAGGAGGCGCCATCCACTAGGGAATAAGCCATGGAAGAAGGAGCTTCGCCACCAAGAGAGTGCCTTGGATAAGAAGCTTGGAGAGGGTGCTTCAATGGAGGAAAAGAAAGAGAGAGAGAGAAAGAGAGAGGGGGGAGCACGAAATTGAAGGAAGAAAAGAGGAAGATAAGTTAAACTTTGAAGTTTGTCTCACAAGACTCTCATTCATCATAGTTACCACAAGTGTTACACATGCTTCTATTTATAGACTAGGTAGCTTCCTTGAGAAGCTTTCTTGAGAAGATTCCTAAAGAAGCTAGAGAACACCTCTCTAATAGCTAAGTTCACCTCCTTGAGATGAAAAGCTAGAGCTTAGCTACACACCTCTTATAATAGCTAAGCTCACCCCCATTCCAAAAATACATGAAAATACAAAAAAAAGTCCTTACTACAAAGACTACTCAAAATGCCGTGAAATACAAGGTTAAAACCCTATACTACTAGAATGGCCAAAATACAAGGCCCAAAAGAAGGAAAAACCTATTCTAATATTTACAAAGATAAGTGGGCTCATACTTAGCCCATGGGCCTGAAATCTACCCTAAGGCTCATGAGAACCCTAGGGCCTTCCCTTGGATCTCTGGCCTAATCTACTTGGAGTCTTCTCTATCCAATGCCCTTGCGGGGTAGGATTGCATCAATTTGGTACCTAAGAAAAAGATTATTCCTATTGTAGATGTCCTTGATAGTAAGAAGCAAATGCCTATCATGGTACCTAGATAGTTGTTGCTCACGACACATGACAAGAGAAAGGTGTATGTTCCAATGCCTGACTCCCTATCATAGTGGAACAATCACTTTCAGAGGAAATAAAAAAGGAAGGATAACCATAGTGGGTAAGATAGATGTAAATGTATGAATACAAGTTTTTAATGATGCCAAAGTATAACCAAACAAGAGTGCTTCAAGAAACATTCAAGGTTAAGCAAACAGTGATTGCTTCAAGATTAATTCAAGTTCAAGTGAACAAGATCAAGTAAATCTAAGATAAGAACTTAGTAAGTTTGTTTAAAGAATCTGAACCACAAGGATGAGTCTTTTGAAATCTTCTTTAAATTCTGTAAACGTGTTCAAAATGAAAAAGGAGTATGCATTATTACAATCAGAAGTGATTATAGGGCAGAATTTGAAAATGACAAGTTTCAACTATTCTATGAAGAAAATGGAATTCTTTAATATTTTTCAACACCAATAACATCTTAACAAAATGGGGTACTTGAAAGAAAGAACAAATCTTTGCAAGTGATGACCAGGACCATGCTCAATGATAATTTAACCCCTAAGCACTTCTGGGCTGAAGCATTGAATACTACATGTTATCTTTAAAACAAAATTTACATAAGACCTATCCTTAAAAAGACTCCTTATGAATTGTGGAATGGACAAAAACCCAACATATCATATCTTCATCCGTTTGGATGCAAATGTTTCATTCTCAACACAAAGAATAACTTAGGAAAGCTTGACTCAAGAAGTGATAATGGAACATTTCTTTCATACTTTGAAACTTCTAAGGCATTCATAGTTTACAACTCAAGAACCTTGATAGTTGAAAAAACTATTCATATGAGATTTGACGAAAACAAGCCTGATAAAGATTTATCAGAGCTAGATGAGTCTTTTGTAGATCTAAGATTGGATGACGACTTAATAGAAACTAGCTCATCTAGAAAGAATCCAAAGATAGAAGAATCCACTCAACAAGAAGCTCAAGAAGATGTAAGAGAATCCATTGGATGCATCATGTGAAGAAATCATCCAGAAATTCAAATCATTGATGACCCAACAAATTGTGTTCAAACAAGATCATCACTCAGAACACAAGGGCACATTGCACTGATTTTTGAAATGGAACCCAAACACATTTTGATGCAATGCAAGATGATAACTGGATTAAAGCCATGCAAGAGGAACTTGATCAATTAAAGAAAAATGATGTTTGGAAGTTAGTAGAATTGCGAAAGGAAAGAAAGTTGTTGAAGCAAAATGGGTCTTCCGTAACAAATTGGATGAAAACGATAAGGTTGTAAGGAACAAAGCAAGATTAGTTGCTAAAGGATACTCACAAAAAAAGGTATTGATTACAAAGAAACTTATGCACTTGTAGCTTGTCTAAAGACAATACACATTTTACTTTCATTTGTAGCTTAAAGCAATATGAAGCTATACCAAATGGATGGAAAAAATGCATTCCTTAATGGTTTAACCCAAGAGGAAGTTTATTTTAAACAACCTCTTGAATTTGAAAGTGAAAATTTTCGTCAATATGTTTTTAAACTCAACAAAGCCTTATATGGACTTAAGCAAGCTCCTAAAGCTTGGTATGAAAAACTAAGTTTACTTCTCTTAAAAAGTGGCTTTGAGCGAGGAAAGGTTGACAAAACACTTTTTTGCAAAAACTATGAATCTCAGTTTTTATCAGTGCAAGTATATATGGACGACATTATTTTTGGTGCTATTAATAAAATGCTTTGTGAAGATTTTTCTAAGCTAATGCAAATAGAGTTTGAAATGAGTATGATGGGAGAATTGAAATTCTTTCTTGGACTACAAATAAAGCAAACACCCAAAGGTATCTATATTCACCAAACCAAGTATGTGAAATAATTGTTGAAAAAAGTCAACATGAACAATGCAAAAGAAACGAAGACTCCAATGCATCCTACAACATACCTAGGTGGTTGAAAGCCCACATGCAAGATTTGGATTGGCTCCCAAGTTTGAGAACTACTAAAGGGGTGGAAGTTGAGGCTCCGGAGGAAGACGAAGAGGTGCAGGCCCTTAGGGCAGAACTCAAGCAAGCCCAATCAGTCAAAGAAAGGTTCAAATTAGCAGCTCTTAAGATCCAAAAGGAGAATGCCGAACTGAGAGATGTAAATAAAGCTACCACCGAGGCCTTGGAACGAGAGACCAAAAGGGCTCGTAGAGAGGAATACGGCTAGAACAAATTCCGAGGGGCTCTATGGGGCAGTAACAGCGAGCTTAAGCTCGAGAGAGAGGAAAGGGACCAATCACGAGTAGACAATTTGATCTTGAAGGATGAGCTAAAGGTTTGCCTAAGGTCCAAGAGAAGCTTGTCTCAGCGTTTATGCGAGACAGAGACCAACATGTTAGCCATCATCAGTATGTACCAAGAAAAATTAAATCTAGCCACGGCCCACGAGCACAAAGTGGCGGACGAATTTGCCCAAGTGTACGCAGAAAAAGAAGCTAGAGGGAGGGTGATCGACTCATTACATCAAGAGGCGACAATGTGGATGGACCGATCTACTCTTACTTTGAACGGGAGTCAAGAACTTCCCTGATTGCTAGCCAGGGCCAAAGCGATGGCGGACACCTACTCCGCCCCCGAGGAGATCCACAGACTCCTCAGCTATTGTCAGCACATGATAGACTTAATGGCCCATATAATTAGGAACCGCTAGGAAGTTTGTATTGTCGCTCAGATCTTGACTAGTTATAACTTTCTGAATAAAATGAGTTCATCCCACGTTTTTTCTCCAAAATTAGTGCGAATCAAGTCACTCCCGCATTTTATCTCTAGCATGCATTCATTTTCTTTACGTACCCCTCACATTTGGTTTTTTAGGAAAGACGCCATAACTAAACACGCCCCAAGGCATCCCTATCGCACCAGATCAAAATCTAGGACGATGGGTGACCAAGAGGAGGTACAAGAACAGATGAGAGCCGACATGTCGGCTTTGAAAGAGCAAATGGCTTCCATGATGGATGCCATGCTAGGAATGAGGCAACTAATGGAGAAGAACGCGGCCACCGCTGCCGTTGTTAGTTTGGCTACTGAAGCAGGCCCAACTCTCCCAGCTATCGCGCACCACTCTATCCCAGACGTGGTAGGACAAGAAAGAAGCACACTGGGGCACATCAGTAACCCCCATCTGGGATACAATCGGGTGGCTTACCCTTATGGATTGCCACCTAATTACACACCATCAGTCATACGTGATTACGCGGGTCGTGTTCCTCCCCCCATCCTTGAAGGGGAACCTCCTCGATAGTCGGACGAGGTCCACGAGGATCGTCGGGAGCATGCCCAAGGAGACATCGATTCCCACTCCCCGTTCCCCGCTGTTCTTTTCTGTAGACGGGCCACCCCCGGCAGCCGAAGAAAGGAGGAAGCTCGATCTCATTGAAGAGAGATTGAGGGCTGTTGAAGGCTTTGACGACTATCTGTTTACAGACATGACTGATCTTTGCTTAGTACTAGACGTCATCATCCCCCCAAAATTTAAGGTACCCGACTTCGATAGGTACAAGGGGACAACTTGCCCTAAGAACCATCTCAAAATGTATTGTCGCAAGATGGGAGCGAATTCCAAGGATGAGAAGTTATTGATGCACTTCTTCCAAGATAGCTTGGCTGGGGCCGCGGTCGTCTGGTACACCAATCTAGAAGCTTCCCGCGTCCGCACTGGAAGGATCTGATTACCGCCTTCCTTAGGCAGTATTAGTACAATTATGATATGGCTCCCGACTGGACTCATCTACAGAACATGGTTAAGAGGGAAAGCGAGTCCCTTAAGGAATACACTCAACGTTGGAGGGATCTGGCAGCGCAAGTAGCCCCTCCCATGGTTGAAAAGGAAATGATTACCATGATGGTAGACACCTTGCCGGTGTTTTACTATGAGAAATTGGTGGGCTACATGCCCTCCAGCTTCGCAGACTTGGTGTTCGCTGGGGAAAGAATCAAAGTGGGCTTGAAGAGAGGGAAGTTCGATTATGTCTCCTCCATAGGTACCAACGCTAGGAGGATCGGAGCAACTGGGGCAAAGAAGAAGGAAGGAGATACCCATGTCGTCACTTCAACGCCCGCATGGATCAAGCCGCCGCAGATCTCCCACGGTACCCATCAGTACGCGCAACATCACCCGAGCTTCTCGGCTCGTGTCGGGGACTCCTCCAACTCAGCACCCGTACAAACTAGGGCGCCTGCACCCGCCCAAAGGGAGCCTCCCCAAGCTCCGGCTCTAACCCCGACTTGCCCAGCCTGCAATACCCACTTCGGCGCCAGTTCCAACGCGACAAGGAACTTTCCCCCAAGGCCGGCTCCAGGATTTACCCTGATCCCAATGACGTGCGAAGACCTCTTACCATCCTTTATCGCCAACCGGATGGCTGTGATATCTCCTGGAAGGATCTACCAGCCTCCTTTCCCAAAGTGATACAACCCTGACGCGACCTGCGCATACCATGGGAAGACCCCGGGCCACTCAACCGAACAGTGCCTGGCCTTTAAACACAAAGTCCAAAGTTTGATAGAAGCCGGATGGCTGACGTTTCAAGAAGATCGACCCAACGTAAAAACAAACCCGCTCGCCAATCAAGGAGGGGGAGCGGTTAATGTCGTCGAGACGGGTAGGCCGCGTAGGTCCAAACCTTTGAAGGACGTGACGAGCCCCATAAGGTTTATCTACGAGGCCCTACAAGAGGGGGGCGTACTTCCCCGCGGTGGGCACGAGGAAGATTCCTGTTTAATGCATCCTAGCGCGCTACATAACATGAAAGCATGTTTAGCAGTAGAGGACCTGTTGCAACAGATGATGGACCAAGGCCGGCTGGAAGTCGGCAATGAGGGAGGTGAAGAGCAGCACATATGTATGCAGTCCACAAATGAAGAAGGTCTTAGGAAGCCTATGCCTTTGGTGGTATATTTCACCAGAGACGCAGCTCCCCAAATGCCCCAATACCCCTCGGTAATTAAACCTCTTCCATTTCCATACCAAAACAGCCACACAGTTCCGTGGAGGTATGCGCCTCCAAGCGAAAGGAAGGAATAAGCCATCGACATCAGCTCGTTGTCGGCCAGGGTGTGACATCCTATAATTTCTACCCGGAGTTTTGTAAGTGTTACATTTAAATAATTATATATATATATATATATATATATATATATATTATTCAGTGTATATATATATATATATATATATATATATTCTTGGTAGAAGTATGTACATTGGGGGAGAAATACGCGGGTTAGACTAATTAACGAAGAGTAATCCATAACTGGACAGTTATAGATTAATTCTCAATTAATTAGTCTAAAAATTATCGTTTTTGCGTGCAACTAAAAATTTAACAAAACCAACCTCTGAACCACGCTCAGGGTTTCATTCTGAGATATATATATATATATATATATATATATATATATATATATATATATATATATATATATATATATATATATATATATATATATATATATATATTGCCTACTAAAAATTTTGATGATTGTATATATTGTGGCTGAAGCCACCACTGTTGTTACCTTTGCTCTGGATGTCACTATGTTATTTTGCAGACTCCCATATTTTGAACAGTTGTAGATGATAAAAACAATTATGTTTTATCTTGTTATTTGAAAAGGAAATGTTAACGAACTTCATTTGAAAAGAGTTTACCGACCGCATCTTATTATCTATCACGTGACGACCTAAAATGATGGCTGGTATATTTTTAAAAGAGAAAAATAGTTTGGAGGTTATGAATGATCAGAAAGAAATGAATCCGAATAGAGTTGTGAACTGGCCATTTAGGACTCTATAGTGACAATTTTCCTTCTGAATTTAATTATCGTGAAATGAATAACAGTGCGAAAAAAAAGAGAGAGAAAAGAAAAAAAATTTCCCATGGTTTCTGCTATTTAATTTATTACTATTAAACCAGTCATTATTTAGGAACGCCACACAGGGTGACCAGTATCACGGGACTGAGCGATGTGACCCGCAGCGGTCGCGTGTTTGCGCTCCCTGACCTGCCAACACAACCCGCAAACGTTAAAGGGAAGGCAAAGATAGCGGAAGAAAAAAATGACAAAGTGATCCCCGCTCCAAACGAGAATATTCCAGTGAAAGGTTTTTCGAAGAAAAAGGAGGGTTGTGGCAAGAAAGAAGTATCGCTAGAGGAGGCAAGCGAGTTCCTCTACATTATTCAACAAAGCAAGTTCAAGGTCATCGAGTAGCTCAACAAAACCCCGGCCAGAGTCTCTCTTTCGGAATTGCTCATGAGCTCTGAGCCTCATCGGGCTTTGCTAGTAAAGGTCTTGAACGAAGCTCATGTTGCCTGAGACATCTCTGTAGAAGGCTTTGGGGGACTCGTCAATAACATCACCGCCAACGACTATCTCGCTTTCGCTAAAGAAGAAATCCCTGCCGAGGGAAGAGGGCATAACAGGGCTTTACATGTGTTAGTCAAATTCATGGACCACGTCGTGGCCAAGGTTCTCATCGATAACAGGTTCAGTTTAAACGTAATGCCCAAAAGCACGTTGGAGAAATTGCCGTTTAACGCTTCCCATCTAAGGCCAAGTTCCATGGTGGTCCGTGCCTTCGACGACACCCATTGAGAGGTGAGGGGAGAGATCGACCTCCCTGTGCAGATAGGCCCTCATACTTGTCAGGTTACGTTCCAAGTAATGGATATTAACCCGGCTTACAGTTGTCTTTTAGGACGCCCGTGGATCCACTTGGTAGGAGTCGTTCCCTCTACACTCCACCAAAAACTGAAGTTCGTAGTGGAAGGGCATTTGGTCATTGTATCGGGGGAGGAAGACATCTTGGTAAGTTTCTTGTCCTCTATGCCATATGTGGAAGCCGCGGAGGAGTCATTGGAAACGGCCTTCCAATCTTTTGAGGTAGTAAGCATTGCCTCTGTAGATTCCCTCTCTGGGCAACCTTGCCTGTTCGATACGGCAATGATGGTGGCCCGGGTGATGTTGGAGAATGGCTACGAGCCCGAAATGCGTTTAGGCAAGAACAACGGCGGCAGAACCAGCCTAGTAAGCACCAGAGGAAACCGCGGGAAGTTTGGATTAGGCTATAAACCCACGCAAGCGGACATAAGGAAAAGTGTCGCGAAAAGGAAGAGTAGAGGCCAAGGTTCGCAATTGGGACGACAAGTCGAAGGGGCCCCGCCCTACCACATCAGTAGAACCTTTATAAGTGTGGGTCTAAGACACAAGGGCCAAGTCGCCGCGATATGCGAGGATGACCCCCCGAGGGGATCAGTTTTGGTATAGCCATGTCCTCTTGGCTTCCGATTA
Organism: Glycine max; assembly: GCF_000004515.6. Taxonomy (NCBI): domain Eukaryota; kingdom Viridiplantae; phylum Streptophyta; class Magnoliopsida; order Fabales; family Fabaceae; genus Glycine; species Glycine max. Next base: position 18,581,949 of record NC_016091.4, on the reverse strand, counting down.
GGAAATTGGCGAGTGGAGGAACGCCCGGACGTTTAGGCAACAAGCATAATGTAACCCTTTGTGGATTTTAAACTCTACGGTTGGGCCTAGGCCTTAGAGTTTCCTTTTGTTAAGGCATTATGTCTTTTGTTCCTGAATTTATAATATAAAGATCGTTCTTCATCTGTTCTTGTGCCTCTACCCATTCTCATTCATTTGCTTGTTATTTCTTTATGCTTAAAACGCTAGATCTGATGATGAGTCCCTCTAAGGTACTAATACCCGGGACCCGACCATTAATTTCAAGCAAGAAGCGGGTTAGACAGAGAGTGAAGAGGACGAGGATGTGGGACTTCCCTCAGAGTTGGAGAGGATAGTCGCTCAGGAGGACCGAGAGATGGGGTCTCATCAAGAAGAGATAGAACTAGTAGACTTAGGGACCGACAATGGGAAAAAGGAAGCAAAGATAGGCACGAGTATGACCACACCCATCCGTGAAGAATTGATGGCCTTGCTAAAGAACAACCAAGACATCTTTGCCTGGTCATACCAAGATATGCCCGATTTGAGTTCTGACATCGTACAACACAAATTACCTCTAAATCCTGAGTGTTCCCCGGTAAAACAAAAGCTGAGGAGGATGAAGCCCGAGACGTCCTTGAAAATAAAAGAAAAGGTAAAGAAACAATTTGACGCTGGTTTTTTGGATGTTGCTCGGTACCCGGAATGGGTTGCCAACATTGTACCTGTCCCTAAGAAGGATGGGAAGGTATGAATGTGCGTAGATTATCGAGACCTGAATCGAGCCAGTCCCAAGGACAATTTTCCTCTGCCGCACATCGATATCCTCGTGGACAATACGACCAATTTCGCTCTGTTTTCCTTCATGGATGGGTTCTTCGGTTACAATCAGATAAAGATGGAGCCAGAGGATATGGAAAAGACTACCTTCATCACCCTGTGGGGGACGTTCTGCTATAAGGTGATGTCCTTTGGTCTCAAGAATGCCGGGGCAACTTATCAACGGGCTATGGTGGCCTTGTTCCACGATATGATGCACCGAGAAATCGAGGTCTATGTGGACAACATGATCGCCAAGTCTAAAACTAAGGAGGAACACCTTGTCAACTTGCAGAAGTTGTTCGAAAGGCTTAGGAAGTATCGATTGAGGTTAAACCCCACTAAGTGTACCTTTGGGGTCAAGTCAGGGAAATTACTGGGTTTCATTGTAAGCCAGAAAGGGATAGAGGTAGACCCCAAAAAGGTGAAAGCCATCCTTGAAATGCCAGAACCACGTATAGAGAAGCAGGTCCGAGGTTTCCTAGGGCGTTTGAACTACATTGACAGATTCATATCACAGCTCACCGCTATCTGTGAGCCGTTGTTCAAACTCTTACGCAAAAACCAATTCGTCCGCTGGAACGAGGATTGTCAAGAGGCGTTTGGAAGGATCAAATTGTGTCTCATGAACCCTCTCGTGCTGATGCCACCGGTGCCCGGAAGACCTGTCATCTTGTATATGACGATTTTGGACGAGTCGATGGGATGTATGCTGGGGCAACATGACGAGTCTGGGAAAAGAGAGCGCACTGTCTACTACTTGAGTAAGAAGTTCACGGCCTGTGAAATGAACTACTCCCTGCTGGAAAGAACGTGTTGTGCTTTAGTCTGGGCGTCCCACCGTCTAAGACAATACGTGTTGAGCCATACCACCTGGCTGATATCCAAAATGGACCCGGTCAAGTACATCTTTGAGAAGCCTGCCCTCACAGGGCGAATCGCTCAGTGGCTGGTGTTGCTATCCGAGTTCGATATAGTATACGTCACCCAAAAGGCGATAAAGGGAAGTGCCTTGGCGGATTATTTGGCTCAGCAGCCTCTCAACGACTATCAACCCATGCATCCCGAGTTCTCGAATGAGGACATCATGGCCTTGTTTGAGGAAAAGCTAGACGAGGACTGGGACAAGTGGATCGTGTGGTTTGATGGAGCGTCGAACGTTCTAGGCCATGGTGTTGGGGCCACATTGGTCTCTCCGGACAATTAATGTATACCTTTCATAGCCAGGCTGGGGTTCGACTGTACCAACAACATGGTTGAGTATGAAGCATCCGCCCTGGCCGTCCAAGCAGCGATTGACTTCAATGTCAAGCTACTCAAGGTGTACGGGGACTCAGCACTGGTGATTCACCAGCTGAGAGGTGAATGGGAAACTAGAGACCACAAGCTGATACCCTACCAGGCCTATATCAAGGAATTGGTTGGTTTCTTCGATGAGATCTCCTTCCATCACGTTCCCCGAGAGGAAAATCAAATGGCAGATGCGCTTGCCACTTTAGCATCCACGTTCCAGCTAACACCGCACGAGGACCTACTGTACATTGAGTTCAGGTGTCGTGGCAGACCCGCACATTGTTGTCTGGTGGAAGAGGAATGGGATGGTAGGCCTTGGTATTTCGATATCAAGCGATACGTTGAAAGCAAAGAGTACCCACCGGAGGCTTCCGACAATGACAAAAGGACATTGAGGAGATTGGCGGCCGGCTTCTTCATGAGCGGAAACATACTATACAAGAGAAACCATGACATGGTTCTGCTACGCTGCATGAATGCTAAGGAAGCTGAAAACATGCTGGGAGAGGTCCATGAGGGCTCTTTTGGTACGCACGCTAATGGGCACGCCATGGCTAGAAAGATCTTAAGGGCGGGTTACTATTGGCTCACCATGGAGAGCGATTGCTATCTCCATGTGAGGAAATGTCACAAATGCCAGACGTTTGCAGACAATGTCAATGCTCCGCCCTTACCTCTGAATGTCTTGGCCGCGCCATGGCCGTTTTCCATGTGGGGAATAGATGTGATTGGGGCCATAGAGCCCAAGGCTGCGAATGAACATCGTTTCATCCTAGTGGCGATCGATTACTTCACTAAGTGGGTCGAAGCCGCGTCGTACGCTACCGTCACCAGGAGTGTAGTGGTCAGGTTCATCAAGAGGGAAATCATCTGCTAATATGATTTGTCGAGGAAGATTATCATGGACAATGGCACCAACTTGAATAACAAGATGATAGGGGAGATGTCCGAGGAGTTTAAGATCCAACATCACAATTCCACACCCTACCGACCAAAGATGAACGGAGCCGTGGAGGTAGCCAATAAGAATATCAAGAAGATTATCCAGAAGATGACCGTGTCATACAAGGATTGGCACGAGATGCTCCCATTAGCGTTACACGGTTATCGAACCTCAGTGCGCATGTCAACCGGGGCAACACCGTTCTCATTGGTATATGGAATGGAGGCTGTGCTACCATTTGAGGTGGAAGTCCAGTCATTAAGGATCTTGGCGGAATCCGAATTAAAGGAATCGGAGTGGGCCCAAGCACATTTCGATCAGCTTAATCTCATAGATGGCAAGCGTTTGGCCGCCATGAGTCATGGACATTTATATCAGAAATGAGTGAAGAACACTTTTGACAAAAAGGTACGCACGCGCCGGTTTAGCGAAGGGGACTTGGTGCTGAAGAAAGTCTCCCAAGCTCTGAAAGACAACAGAGGAAAGTGGGCCCCGAACTACGAAGGGCTTTTCGTTGTAAAAAAGGGCTTTCTCCGGAGGGGCCCTGGTGCTTACCAACATGGATGGCGAGGAGCTACCTTCACCCGTGAACTCTAATATTGTCAAGCGATACTACGCTTAGGATCTGGGGCAATTGAGGAAGTCGCTGCATGTTCTTTTATTTTTTGTGTGTTCTTCTTGGTTTCCCCTAGGGATTCCTGTCCTCTGTAATTTTCTCGTCACAGTCTTTTAAAAGAAAGAATGTGGGATTGTGGTTCCGGTCCTCACTTTGTGCTTTAAAATATGTGCAGTATTTGATAACCTGAGCCTTTTCGCTCAGTCCATGGGATGCCCAAGCGCTTAATTAAAACTGAACCTGACCAACTTTCGCTAAAAAGATTATTGCATTTGAAAACGCTCATGCATGCGCATACACATGCATATTTTGTTATCTTATGACAGGAGTAGAATCGTCTTAGGCGATGGTCAAATACCGGGCCAAATCCAAAGACAGAGACCAATCGAGGTAAACGGTAACGCGGCCACAGTTTGCTGCACAATGTCATTTCCTGCTTTCAGGTACTTAGGGATGGACGCGAGTAGAGGCTAGGACCATGATCGATGGATCGTCGTCCCATGCCCAGCTCTGGAAAAGCGGGAAGCGCAGCTGGGAGGCAGCCTAGTATCCTTTAAATTCCCAGTAATTATTACTGTTGTGTCTTTAAGGTAAATGTTGGATGCCTAATCTACCCTAAGGGGGTTCGAGTAAGCGAACGCCGACCCATAGAGAGCGCATACCTGTGTCTTCCCCAAAAAAAAGGGAGAAGGGATTAGCTCGCCTGGGCGAGCTGAGCTCGACTGGGCGAGCACCCCTGCACCTGGAAACATAAAAACGAGGGAGGGGGAGTTTCTCTCCACCCAAAACTCCCCTCCCTCATTCAAAAAATGCAGCACCCACAGGTTTTGCAGATTTTCGCCCCTAGACCACCATTTTTGCGCTTTTGCTTCCATTTTTAGTGTTTTTGGTCATTCCATACAAGTAAGTGCATTATCCTTTGGTTTCTAGCTTTCCATTGATGCCTTTTATGCTTTGAATGGTACATAATTTGACCAATTCCATGAGACAATTTGGGGCAAGTTTATGCTTTATTTCTTTGAATTGAGGGGTTGTAGGGGATGGCCTTAGACCTAAGTTGTGTTCTGAAATGATGGGGCAAGCCACATTGCCCCCATTCCCTTGTTGTTGGTACCCAAAAGTGCGCCCACCAAGTGCTCGGTGAAATGCCTCAATGGTACTTTTGCCTAAGTTTGTGAATATGGCCTTTTGATTGGATTTGTGTATGTATGATTACCATTTTTGGATGCGAACAGCTTGCGAAAATTAGGATAAAAGCCAAAACATGACTTAGGCCTAGGGGGGCCAAGCCATTGTTTGTTGAAAATACAAGAAGGTATGATGAGTGAGAGCATGTTGGTGAGAAAGATCCAAGGCCTACAAGCTCCACATGGAACTACATCACTCTGGCAAATGTAAGCTTGTATTTGTGATTGGATGGCCTATATTGCCCAATGCTATTTTCAACCTCAAAGTTTTTGACAATATAAGTTTGCTTCTCCTTCAGCTGATCTTTCCATCTGTCAATGTCTTGAATCTTAACTTGAGCAAGAATTTTGTCTCCCTAATTTCACATGCAACAATGCAAATTATAAGAGAATCTTATAACTGCCAACCATTGTATTAATCTTAGCAGTTAGACAAAAAAATGCTCACCTTCGAGTCCATGAAGATCATTTCAATATTGGATCTTGGAGTTCTAAAAATGTGACCCTCTCTACCCCATATATATATATATATATATATATATATATATTAATAATAAAAGGAATAAAAATTCAAATATTAATTAAAAGTATTTAAAACATTTTTTTTAAATAATGTCACATCCTATCAGAGCATTGTGTTCTCGTGTCCTCTAGCATCAGGTTCTTCATAGTCATCCACCTATTCATCTGCTCCCACGAACACAAGGTTCGAGATCATCACAGGATCCAAACACTAATAGCACATAGGGTGTGAGTTATCACATTCCTAGCTAATGAAGAGTAACGAGACAATATGTAGGTATAAATATCATAAAAATTAAATAAAACTTACTTAAATATAGCTCACATCATTTCACTACTTTGTCACCCAACATCACATCATAACACAACACGTCTCATTCATTTTCACAACATTCACGTACTCAAGGATCAACACACAATATTACCAAGTCAATCAATATCAATCAATACACAAACGTTATGCAACATATACACTAAGACTCAATCCTATATGCAATGTGGTACCATGTCAGTGAAAAACCTTGTCGGACGCCTAAGAGTACATGACAAGACAAACCACACACACTAGCAAGTCAAGTCACTCTCACTAGGTAAGATCATAGGGAGACCAGTCAGGGTCACATTGTTTTGCGAGAATACTCCAACCATATGGGATCAACATGGACTTAAAGGAACACTCAAACCGGGTGACCCCCAAGGCCTACACTCCGAAGAGCCTATCAGGGCCTCTCCCTTCTGATTCAGGCCCAACCCAGAAAATATTTTAGCACACAGAATCTATCTATGAACTGTACAAAACACACGACTCCTCAGTTGTTTTCAAAATAGCATTAACTCGTCGCCCTAAAAGGGACTTAGCATTAACTCGTCACCCTTAAAGAGACTTAGCATTAACTCGTCGCCCTTAAAGGATCTTATGATCGTGTGATTGTACAATTCATAATTCACAACTCAATGTACATATATATTTCAATCATATACATACTCAATTTATCACTTACACTCGATCTCAATCACAATAGTATAATTTCAATTTAACACGTTATCACACCTCATGAATCATATACACTTTACCTATCAACTATGCAATACACACAACTACTCAATTATTTTTCAAAATCATTTTATCTCATCGGGTTCCCACAGTGGATCCCATCACAATTGTGACACCCTCTACCCCGACATATATATAAATAAATAAAATATATTGGTAAACAAAAATCAAATGGGTAAAAGGTTCACATTCATTTCAATTACCAAATAAACTCATTAAAAATATATTCGGCTCAAAATAAGGCTGTCAAATTTACAAAAATATTTTGTTAAATCAGTGAGGTGAAATAAAATAGACTAACATCATAAAATTAACATAAAAACTTATATCCCAATGTCACATCTTATCAGAGCGTTGTGTCCCGACGTCCTTCAGCACAATATTCCTTAAAGCAGTTCACCTAGTCATCTGCTCCCCCGAACACAAAGTTCATGATCATCACAGGATCCAAACACAAACAGCAAACTGGGAGTGAGTTATCACATTCCTAACTAATAGAGAAACATGACAACTAGATATACATATCATATAAACCAAATAAAACTTACTTACATGTAATTCACGTAATTCCACCACTTTGTCATTCAAAGTTCACTTTTCATCCATCAATCACACTTTTCAATCATCAATCACATTACACAAGAATCACACGCTCTGATCAAGACATAATAACACCTCAATTTCATAATAAACAATTAGCAAGCGTGAGACAATTATGCTAAGACTCAAGCCTACATGCAATGTGGTACCATGTCAGTGAAAAACCACCCTGGGGCGCTTAGGAGTACATAACAAGACACACCACACAATGGGTTTGCCAGGTCACTCTCACTAAGTAAAATCATAGGGAGACCAGTCAGGGTCACGATGTTTTGCGAGAATGCTCCAACCATATGGGATCAGCATAGGCTTAAAGGAGCACTCAAACCCGATGACCCCCAAGGCCTACACTCCGAAGAGTCCATCAGGGCCTCTCCCTCCTGATTCAGGTCCAACCCCTAAAATCATTTTAGCACACAGACACTGCTAGTGAATTATACAATACCCACGACCTCACACTCGTGTCTTAAACACGTACAACATATTGCGCTACAATTTAACACTGGTTCCTAAATAGGAACCTACACTTTCTCTTTAACACTGGTTCCTAAATAGGAAACCTACACTTTCTCTTTAACACTGCGCATTTACACTTTTTTCAAGATAACACTGGTCGGGTTATTGTACAATTCACAGCTTACAACACAAATAAGGTCACATCAAGAATTAATCACACATTTATTCACAACCAAAACTCATTCACAATTTCACATCTCATAATGTCACAATCCACCATCACATATTTTCACGTATCTCACAATTCAACACCTGTTCTACTTTACACTTTTACTCAATCTCAATAACAATATTATAATCTCAAGGCAACATATTATTCCACAATTCATCACATATTTCATTTATAAGCACTGCTCATGAATTATACAATACCACGACCTCACACTCATGTTTCAAACATGTTTAACACAATTGCACTACAATTTAACACTGGTTCCTAACTAGGAACCTACACTTTCTCTTTAACACTGCGCATAAACACTGGTCGGGTTATTGTATAATTCATAGCTCACGATATAATTAATGTAACATCAAGTGTTAAACACATTCACTTATTTACAATCGAATATCATGTCCACACTTTAACATCTCATAACATCACATCAACCATCTCATAACATTCCTAATGATATTCATAAGGTACAACATACACATGTTCATCAAATTTAACCATAATATTCTCAAACTCCAACACTTAATAATTTTTGGAATCATACTATAACACTCTACAATATTATTTACATAAATTATTAATATAAATAACAACCTCTCTATATATATAAGCTAGCATACATCATATTGAATCACAAATTACAAAGTAAGCTTTCAATGCACAAATTCTAAATAATTATATGAACACTTTGGTCAATTTCAATTATGATATTAACTTTTTAAATTATATATAAAAACCTAAACAACAAGAAAAAGAGAAAATACAAAATCAATATCTCTCTCTAAATTTCTCCTTTATTTCATCAATTCATATTAATTAGAAAAAGTACTCGATTTATAGGGTTCACGCTCAACACAATAGCATATCAATTCCACAACAATTGGTCTGTCAAACATATATAATTCACTCTAATAATTATAAGGATAAAATGAAAATTGCAAAAACACCAAAACTCATTCCAATTGATATCTCTAAGGATCCCTACACATGTTCTCTCTAATTCCCAATTGTGAATAACTCATCCCTTACCTCTAAGCGGACTCACGTGTCTTCAGCCAGCGATAGCAGCATCTCTAGCGGTTCTCTGAGATTCCTCCATTTTTTTTTCTTCTAGCTGCTCCGATAGAATTCCTAAACGTCAAAGAGACAGAGAAGGGATTGAAGCCTCCACTTGTACTGTCACCATGCGATTTATTTTTCTCCCTCCAAAAATATTATCTCGCAAATCCCAACGGTGAAAGCGTGAAAAATTAAATTTCGAACAACATATCCAAATTTCATAAGAATCCAACGGTTAACGAATCCGGGATCGTAGTTTTACCGAGATAGCTCTGGGTTTCTGCGGGAAAGAAAAATGCTACAATGCGAGGGGTATTTCTCTTAGCTCAGACATAATATCGAAATTCCCAACGGTGAGAATGCTCATATTTGGGTTGCGAACGTGATACTCAAATTTCACGACGATCCAACGGTAAACGAGTCCGAGATCGTCGTTTTTATGAGATAGGTTAGGTGGTTTGCGGGAAAAAGAGAGGGTTTTGGGAGAAGAGAGAAGAAACAACATTGTGAGGCTGAGGAGGCTGAGGAGTCAGTCTGAAAATTGACCTAGCATGTTGTTATTTATAGCTAGGGGCATTTACGACCTATTGTTTACTCTATTTATTTATTTATTATTTTATAAAAACAAACTTTATTTTATTCTCTATCAAACAATTAAATAAAATACCCTTTTTATTTTCTCTCAAATCATTATTTTAATTAATAATTATATTTCCTTATTTATTTATTTATAAAATCTCATCATTTTTTTAAACTCTATTTATTTATAAATAACAATAATTTTTAATCTAGTTTACGAAAATTGGGATGTTACAACAATACTCGTCGCCCTTAAAGGGTCTTACAATTGCGTGATTGCACAATTCATAGCTCACAACTCAATACACATTTATCTCACCATTCATCACAGGTTTAATTTATTACATACTCACAATTTGAATCACCATTTCATAATCTCACTATAACATTTTATACAAAAGGTTTATCACAACATAAGCAGTAAAACCCCTCAAATAATTTCATACAATTATATCAAAATCATGGATCAAAACATAAAACATCAAAAGCACTCAATTTTATCAGTTAATTCTTATCAGAACATCAATAATATTGTATTTATAATTGCAAAGGAAAAATTATAATTTAATAAACATCCCAAAATAAATCCCAATTTAATCCTCTAAGTATCTCTATACATGTTCTCACTAATTCTCAATTGTGAATAACTCATCCCTTACCTCTAAGTGGGCTCACATGTCTTCTGACAGTGATAGCGACATCTCTAATTTTCTGATATTCCTCAATTTTTTTTCTCTGATTGGTCCGATAGGGTTCTCAAATGTTAGAGAGAAGGAGAAAGGATTGAAGCCTCCATTTGTACTATCTTTGTGCGATTCTGTTATCTCCCTCCATGAATATTATCTCACAAATCCCAACGGTGAAGGTGTGCGGAATTGAATCTCGAACAACATATCAAAATGTTACGATAATTCAACGGTTAACGAATCTAGGATCGTAGTTTTACCAAAACAGTTTTGGGTTTCTATGAGAAAAGAAAAGGCTACGATGCGAAGTGTATTTCTCTCCAGAAGCGGATCAATTGGTTTAACCCAAGGTCCAACAATGAGCTATTTAACTACAACAACTTTAATATATGCCATTGGAGTTGGAATTACTACGACTGCTAGCACCAGATTTAGATTGTACTCATTCCAATTATCAGACTCAATGGGTTTGGTATTGTTATTTATTATCACTACCTCCCCGTGTTAGGATTAGGTAATTTGCATGCCTGTTGCCTTCCTTGGATGTGGTAGTCGTTTCTCAGGCTCCTTCTTCTGAATTGAACCCTAATTCTCCATCGTGAAAGTATTTCTACAATGTGATAACTTTTGCATTGAGTTGAAAAATTTATACAATGTTTTACATCAAACTTGCTGAGTTGTTAAAAATCTTATCATTTTAGTCTCTAAAAGATAAGGTTCAGTGGACTTCTAACAATGTTGCGAGCAACGAATAGCCTACGTCGCTACAATCCAAACACTTCATTGGACCATTCAATCGGTAGGAATGACGGGTGATGTGTACAAAGGGCAGAGACATAGTCAACACGAGTTGATGACTCGCACTTACTAGGAATTTCTCATTGAAGACCGACAATTGCAATGATCTATCCCCATCACAATGAGATTTCAAAGTTTACTCGAGCCTATGTAGACTCGTTGAATACATCAGTGTAGCGTTGCCACCCAGACACTGCCCAGGCAAGGTTGCAAAATCAAGCAGCAAACCTAAGACATTTGGAGGGTGAAGCAACAATTGAGTTGTCGACATATTTCAAACCTTTTGTTGAGGAGGTGAGGAATGAGGCCAATTATCCCCATTTCCTGGTCCCAAAGATCCCACCTTTTGATTAGACCACAGATCCCACACAACATTTGAAGAAGTACCATGCTTATATGATAATGAGTGGTGGCAATGATGCTCTCCATTGCAAATTCTTTGTGGGAACATTACATAACGTTCAGTGGACTTCTCACAAGGTCGCAGACAGCGAATTGCCCACATTGTTGTAATCCAAACACTTCACTGGATTATTCAATTGATAGGAATGACAAGGTGTGTGCAAAGGATAGAAAAGTAGTCAACGTGAACTAATAACTTGTACTTACTAGGAATTCCTCGTTGAAAAACCAACAATTGCAATTATCTATTCTCATCACGATGAAATTTCAAAGATTACCCGGGCCTGTCAGTCAAGAATATAGACTCGTTGAATACATTAGAGTAGCATCCGTGTGGCCCAAAAACATCTAAGGGCATTTGCCACCACCACATGGTTCATGTTATTAGGAATACATTCTAGGTCAAAACTTCTCACATGAAAGAGAACTTCTCAGAGAGAGAGAGAAAATGAGAGATGTCATACATTGAATAAGTTAGCAAGCTAGAAGTATTTGATATAAGTCTTTTTTCAAACTCAATATTTTGTTAATATATCACTGCTAAATGTGACACTTAAACGTTCCTCAGAAAGTTAATTATGATAATGTACACCTCATTTTAGAATGTATGTATGTAGACAAGGGAAATAGAAAAAAAAAATAAAGTAAAAAAATAATAGATGTAATGAATAATATAATAAAAATTTAAAAAGAAGATAAACTGAGAGAAATAAAAGAAAAATGGATTTACAATTAATAAGATATGATTAGACAATAAAGACAGAACATTTGGCTAAGTAAGTTTAAAGGAAATGCAAGGCATACATAACATTTAAATAATAAGGTCCATGTTTGGTATAACTTAATTTAAAAAAAAAATCTATCTTGGAGAGTTTGTAAAAATATGTGATCATTTCTTTAAAATAAGTGAAACCAAACATGCTCACTAGTGCGTAACAATTGCTCCATTTCTAGGATTGAATGTAGCAGCCATAGCATAGTATATAATCTTTGGAAAAATTTTGTGCACAATTACAGCAACAGACTAGATAAGCCACCTAACCTAAATGCCACCTGAAGACTCTTCCAGAAAACATTGCCATTTTCCACCCAGTTGATACTACCACCACAAGGTGTCTCAATTCTCTATAGTCAGGTCAAAGCATCTTACTTTGGCTTGTTATTTAAGGTTACAAGTGATTTGAGCACTCCAGGACTTATCTTGTCAGAAAGGACACCTACCTCTGATATAAGGTAAGATTTTTCCTTCACAACGCTCTGTAGTCTCTTTGCCTAAAAGTCAAGCTGTGCTTGATATGTAAATAATTAGGTGGTCAGTAAAAAGGGGACATCAACCAATTATCATTAGAAAACAAGTCATCTATCATTATACAAACAAGGCCCTATGTGGCCACGTGTCAAGCGTACGTTGGCCCATTTCCCGCCTAAAAACGTCACATCGTGCTACAGTACCTACAAAAAAAGTGTTTTTCTCTCTCCTCTTTTTTTACGTTTTTTTATTTTACGAATTTATTGTTGTCGTTTTGTATTTTCGGGTTACCCTGCCATTTCGCATTCCTGTTGCTTGGTTTCGTGTTTCTTTTCTCTATCCCTCTGTCTCCCCTGTTCTCTCTCCCCGTTGTGTTCCTGAACCTTCTCCGACGTGGTTCTCCCGCCATTTTCGATTTTTATCCCCAAACTCCATGAAGACAGGTTCGTTTTCTTGCTTTGTCTGTCAAAGCTTAAATTTTTTTGTGTTCCTGAGCCTTCTCCGACGTGCTTCCCCCGCTATTTTCGATTTTTATCTCCACACTCCATGAATACAGGTTCGTTTTCATGCTTCGTTTTCCCTCCCCGTCTTATTCTATGTTTTCTTTTTTTTACCTCTATTTGCATTTATATGCATTTTTTATTTCGGTTTTTTGTTTTTTCACTGCATGTTCGTTGTTTCTTCTAAAGCTACGATTTTTATCTAAGAAAGCTTCGATTTTTATCTCCAAACTCCATGTACACAGGTTCGTTTTCTTGCTTTCTCTATCAAAGCTTAAATTTTTTTTGTGTTCCTGAGCCTTCTCTGTCATGGTGTGCTTTGTTTTCTCAAAAAGCTTCGATTTTTGCCTCAACATAGGTATATCCACCATTTTTTATGTGCTTTGATTTTTACCATGATTTTTATGGAAAACATCAAGACCACAAATGAACACAGGTTCATTTTGTTGCTTTCTCTCTCAAAGTTAAAATTTTTTTATGTTCCTCAGCCTTCTCCGCCGTTGCTTTCTCTTGGTTTTCTTGCATTTTGGGTTCAGATCTGCGTTTTCTTTTTTACCTCTTTTTTCATTTGTATGCATTTTTTTTATTTCGGTTTTTTGTTTTTCACTGCATGTTCATTGTTTCTTCTAAAGTTGTGAAGGTATTGTGATTCTTTTGTATTTTGATTTTTTGTTTTTCCTGTGCTTTGGCATGTGATTTTTTTATTTCGGTTTTTTGTTTTTCACTACATGTTCATTGTTTCTTCTAAAGCTGTGAAGGTATTGTGATTCTTTTGAATTTCAGTTTTTTGTTTTTCCCGTGCTTTGGCATGTGATTCTTTTGTCAGGATGGTTACCTTAAAATCTTGGGAGGGTATTTGGAGAAATCTAACATGTTGCAATAGTTGGAGAAATCTAACATGTTGAGGCAACCCTTTACAAGGCAACAGAACACTGTCATCCAAACCTGTGTTGTTGCATCCTCTGCATAGCCTTTAGCGGTACCTTCTTTCTTTCATTCTATTGTATGCCTTTGTGAATTTTTAATGTTGTTGTCATAGCTATAGTGTTATGAATTGGTTAGTTTTTGTGATTTGTGATCCTTTTTTTTGTTTCATGAGGTCGATATTGTTGGTTTTGAATTTAAAAAGAATTTTTTGAAAAGGTTGGATTTTTTGTTCTATTTCAGATTCTACAATGTGATAGTTTGTGGTAGATTTGCATTTTATCAGCTGTGATTTTCTTTATTAAAACTTTGTTTTTCTTGTAGTTTTTATGATAACCTTAGATTGTTTCTTATATCATTCAGTATTTCTGTTTTGATAGGATGGTGAAGCTGTAACTGAGGAGGTGAAAAAGAGTTACCATATTTTGAGAAAATTAGAGTGATGATGACCCCATTTCTATGATTCATTTTTCTTTAGCTTTTACCTTTCCTTTGTATTATATTTGGTTCGACCTTTTGTGTTTCAAATATTAAATTGCACCTTTTATATCCATTGTTGCTGGGTAAATTGCTTATTTGTGTTCTACCTCAGCTCTGAATGACTTTTTTTTGCTTCTACCTTTCCTGTGTATTATATTAGGTTGTTTCCATTGTAGGTTTTCCCCTTATTTGTTTGATTTTACCTAAGCCTTCTATGTCAGCCCTAATATTTGGTTGCTTTAGTGTCTTTAGCATTTGTTGGTTATGATTCTTTTTTCTTTAGCTTTTACCTTTCATGTGTATTATATTTGGTTGGACCTTTTGTGTTTCAAATATTAAATTGCACCTTTTGTATCCATTGTTGTTGGGTAAATTGCTTATTTGTGTTCTACCTTAGCTGTGAATGACTTTTTTTCGTGCATGTCTATGATTCACTTTTTTTCTTTTTTTGCTTCTACCTTTCCTGTGTATTATATTAGGCTGTTTCCGTTGTACTTTTTCCCCTTATTTGTTTGATCTTACCTAAGCCTTCTATGTGAGCCCTAATATTTGTTTGCTTTAGTGTCTTTAGCATTTGTTGGTTATGATTTTTTTTCTATGGGTGTTTAACAATGTCATTTGTAGATAATAATTTTGTTTTTATTCGCATGTCTGTCTATCATTCAGAAATGATACGCCAACTTTGTTTGCTTTTGTAGCAGTGGTGCCTTTTGTATCACCTACTTATTATTTGTGTGTGTATTCTGTTGTTTCAAATATTAAATTGCACCTTTTGTATCCATTGTTGTTGAGCATATTGCTTATTTGTGTTCTACCTCAGCTGTGAATGACTTTTTTTCGTGCATGTCTATGATTCCCTTTTTTTTTCTTCTACATTTCCTGTGTATTATATTAGGTTGTTTCCATTGTAGTTTTCCCCCTTATTCGTTTGATTTTACCTAAGCTTTCTATGTCATTTCATGAGTTCTATTTATGTTCATCAACACTTTATAATGATTGATGCCACTGGCTTGAATTTGTGTTCATTTTGAAAAATAAATTACAACTTTCGTATTTGAAAAATTAAGTTGCACCATTTATATCCATATCTGCTCTGAAACATATTGGCTTTCATTTTTACATGTGCAATGATGAGTGTTGCTTATCTAAATGATATAGTTTCTAAACATATAGTGTATCCATTTGCACCATTTGTATTATGTTGTTTAGTTAATTTTGTTTATATTTTGGTATATCCTAACTGACATTGGTTTTTAATTTTGACCGAGACCAACAAACTACACGAATAATAGTGTTTGGCATTTCAAGTACAGGTTTGTTGAAATTGTAATATTGTTTGCAATCTTTATTGTTCTGAATTGAGTTTGGTCTTTGTTGCAGTGATTGTTAATCTCAGAGTCACCGGCGATGATTCTATTATGAAGTAATCCAAATTCAACAAGGTATCCCATTTTGCCCTTCCTTTTTAATGAGTATGTTCTGCTGATGTCAAGTATACTTAATTTGTTGCAAGTGCAAGTTTATGGGTGAGAGAGATGGTTCTTAAATATGAGTTCATGGTAGAGATGTTCTTTTGGTTGGATTTTTGTATGCTTTTCAATTGCGTGATTATTTGAATTTTCAGAGTTTGTTAGGTTGACCCAAATTAATATTTACATCTTAAATTGTATGTTTAAGACCTTCTTTTTGTAAGTTTAACCGGAAAATTTAGTTTGGTGTACAAATAATGTTGCATGCATGAATATTGATTTTTTGTGTTTCTTTCTTTTGTGTTATCAAGGTAACGTATAGACGCCTACAAAATCTCGTCAGCAGATTTTTTGGAATTTGTGTTTATACAGGTACTAATGACTCCTAACACGTTATCCTGTGGATATGAGCATGTATCAAATTAATAGTCTTTGTGTAGTGACCGCCAATATTCTGATTTCAATCTTTGAAAT
The DNA here is from genome assembly GCF_000004515.6 of Glycine max. Lineage (NCBI taxonomy): Eukaryota > Viridiplantae > Streptophyta > Magnoliopsida > Fabales > Fabaceae > Glycine > Glycine max. The sequence continues at coordinate 18,565,607 of NC_016091.4, read as the reverse complement.
GGGATATCACATCCATAATAATTATTAGAGTACACTACAAGATGTTTGCTGACGTGTAATTTCCCATGTAATTAATACACTACTAGATGTTTCCTGAGGTGCAATTTCCCAATGCCAAAATACTACCTGTCTATTCATACATCGGGAAGTAAAAAACATCATCTTTTCCACATACACATAATTACTATTTTTGATTAACAATTACTGTTACTATTTTTTAAAATTTAAACTTTGGATGTAATTATTTATTACTATTTAATTATACACCAGTAGTCATGATAAACTAGCACGGGAAGTGTAATAGCCTCGCAATAAAAACACAACAACAATAATCATAATAAACTAGCACGGGAAGTGTAAAAGGTTATCGGTTACTTTGTACATTGTTAACTATTCTTTATAACTGTTCACCCTCCCCCTCCCATAATTAAAACGCAGTATTATATCAATCCATAACCACCCAGTATCACCAAATATTCACCCATTTGTCGAAGAACATCTCCAAACACAAAAACACTATGAATACATCATCATCGAATGCGTCTGATGTTGTAAGTTTAACTTTTCCATCCTTTATGTTTACCTTCTTATAAGTATATGTTCGAGTTTGCTTCATCATGCATCCTTCATCCTTCTATGCTTGCTCTTTTCTTTCATAGTACATGTTCGATATTGCGCATATTTATCTTCTCCTTTCAATGGGTACATGTTTGTTCACTTACTCATTACATAAACGTTTCTCATCTAGGGCCCATCAAATTTACATGTACGAGAATTGTGCACCGATTTGAAGCGTCATTCCATCTGAGCAGGTCACGATTTTCACCCCTAAACATTTATTTATTTATGTTAATGTCAAATAAATAATATTCTTGAAATGTTAATGTGCAGAACGTCATTGAGGTTCCTTTTTCTTATCATAGACAATGGTCCCCAAATTATCCAACTTATGTGCTATTCGACTATAGAGGAAACAAACACTTTATAAAGCTTCATAAATATGGTAACCGATTCTTTTTTGGCAATGGACTGAAGGAACTTAGGAGAACTCATGGCATTCACGAAAGTTTTGTCATGCGTTTTGTTGGATGGGACAAAAATACTACTTTCAATGTGGACATTGTGGGACCTTTACATAGACAAACACACCAATGGGCAGCCACAACCATAAGGCACCATGTTTTTACCATTGATGTCTCTGAAGATATGATACAACACAATTATCAATTGGTAGGTCTTTGTTGATATAATCATAATCCTTTATATTATTTATTGTTGACGTCTTATCTTTAATCACTGTGTTCCTTCTAACCTAGGTTCTGCCACTAGAGGCTTCAATTTATTTAACTGCATCAAAAAAAATATATGATTGTAGATTGTGGTAGTGGTAGACATCACAAATGGATGATCACCATGAATAATGGCCTATCATGTGTTGCTGAGGCCTGGATCCATTATTTAGTTGACTGTCATTTGAAGCCTGGAGATGAGGTCGTCTTCTTCTACAACATTGACCAACATTTATGGGAGGTCCTCTATAGGAAGCAAGTTAAATGGGATCAGGAAGAGGATGAAGCTGACTCCACTTGAAGAACTATTTAATTATTTATGTTTGTTTTATTTTTATATATTATGTTTGTAACTTAATTACCTTCGAGTAATGAACAATTTTTTTTTCTTTTGTTTCTGTTGAACATTGTTAGCAAAACTACAAATATTATTATGTTATATTCTATGTTTGTGGGTTCAATTTTTCTTTGCCATATTTATTATTTAGTTATATTCAATGTTGGTTGTTTCCAAATAATATGAGCTGGGCTTTTGAAAAAAGCCTGCACTTTAGTGAAAGTGGTTGTTCACCTTTGCAGAACCAAGAGACAATGAAATGTAGAGCTTCATATACTTGAAGTACATGTAAGTTATCTTTCTTTGTCTACTTTGTGATTGATTTTTATTTACTTATTGTATACATTTACTGTTGCAGACCATTGATCCAACACTAACACTTGGTTGTGCTTTCCTCTCTGCGGATTAAAGTTGTCGAGGTTTATTGTTTGGGATCAGAGACGCTAATTGAAGATGAAACCTCATATGTTATGTGTATATGTCATTGTACTTTGAATTGTAATTACATTAGCAGCCTTTTCAGACAATATTGCATCTTTGTAATCTCAATCATATTATGTATTGGGTTATTTATTATCTGTTTGAATATACAAATTAATTTTTTAGAATTTTTTTAAAGATTATTAATATTTAACAATTAAGAAACCTCAAATCTGAGAATGAACACATGTGTTGGTAATATTCAAGTAGGAGTATGAGCCCGGGCGTCCGCACGGGCAAAAGGCTAGTTTTTCAATAAAAAGAAGGACTTCAATAAAGCAAGAACTCATAGCAAAGCTATAGTTCAAACTGAGGTCTGTCTCAATAATAATAACAATCATTAAAAGAATAGGAGTGTAGATAGTCAATCTCATCAGAACTTCTAATCAAGACGGTGTCTAGGGTGCGAAAGTGAAACTACTTTCGCACCCAACACAACTTGAAAAAAAGAAGAAGGAATGGGACGTACACCATCAGATTTAGCTATAAAAAAAGGAATGGACAAGATTTGTTGATGTCTACCGGCTTGGGGGATATTCATATTTGTTTCGTAGGCGCGGGTTCGATCCAGCTACAATGCTTTGTTCTCTCTTTATTTTTTTTAAGGTTGTTTTTGTTAACAAAAACGGAAGAGGAAAAATTAATTGAAAATAGAAGTGGGCAAGGGTCGAACTCACGGTACTCGAGATGGAAGCATGCATCTTTTCACAAGAAACTGAATACTTTTAAAAACGGAAGCTATTAAAATAAAATTTGGTGCTTCAATAACATTTACGGGCTAATAGAGTGCATATGTGTGTCTTCATTTTTTTATATTAAAATTTTTTATTTTCTTTTATCGGAATAGGAGATTTTTTAGAATCATAATGATTACTTTTAAAAAATAAATGGTGATAAATTAATTTTTTACTGTCGATTTTAACATTATAAAAAAATGATTTTTAAAAAAAGGTTTATAAATATGTGCCCTTTCAACAGTTCTTTTCTATTTTACGTTGTCTGGAATTTACTAATTTCTTTAAAACAAATATAAAAAAATGAAAATAATTATTCATATATTTTTAAAATTTTATCATAATTTTGAAAAACACTGAATACTTTTAAAAACCCTAAACCATAATTTTAAAAAAACTGAATACTTTTAAATTATCACCATTCAATAACCAATTAAGCAACTATAATTTCACTTAAAAATATTTATAAATTATTTGATAAGTTTTACATGCATTACAATTAAGCTTATAATTTTTTACTACCTATAAAAGATGTTATTTTGATTTTGATATTCAAACTTTAAAATTTTCAATTTTAGTATCCCATATATATTTTTTATTATATTATCGATCGCTAATTGATGATTTAACTAACAGAGTCTTTTGACATGAAAGTTTATATCATTTAAAAATTATTAACTTAGGATATCTTTATCAAAAGTAAAAATTTGTCAAAAATCAAACAAAAATAAAGTTTAAGAGTAGTTTATTTAATTAGGATTTAAAAATATTTTAAATTTTTTTTATTTGATAAAAAATCGTGTAATTCAATCAAGAATTTTCATTTTCAACTAAAGAAAAGACTCTTTATCATTTATTTGTTATCTTTTTCATCAACTCTAATTATTTTAAATATTTTCTAAGAATCCATAAAATATTTTAAAATCTTATAAATACATAAAGTCCTTTCAAATTATATGAATTCATATTTTATAAATTCATTAAATTATATATAAATACACAAGTAGTTATACTCTACACCGAAACTATCTCTATTTCTTGACAATTCACAAAGTTTCCACTAACTTATTAAAAGTAACAAGTATTATTTACTGTCACTGCTACCTCTTATAAAGATAAGGTCTACCCTAAGATTGACTTTAACCTAGTATTCTTTATCCTACCAAGTCCTTATTGGCTCTAAAAAAATTAACAAGATTCATTAAAAGTTTACACTATGACTAATACATGATCGTCTTACATATAAATATATTACTCAACACTTTAGTCTTTTTCTCTGAAGATTTACAAGGTATTTTCAGAGCTTAGTATCTATACAAAGGTTTACAAAAAAAAATTCACAAGAAAGAACGAAAGAATAAATCGTGTTTGTTCATGTTTTGTATCTTCAAAGCTTATTCTATTTGTAACATTCATCTTTAAGTATTTGTTGTCTCTCAATGAATGGATTCTCCATTATGTTTTTCACTTGAGGCTCTTAAAGCATTTAATGCTTGCATTAAATACACATCCATTTTTCATGTAAAGTCTATGCTGATAGGTTGACATGTCTTATACTTCAGTAGGAAAGTCACTTCTTCCATCGGAGCAAGTCTGCACCAACAGAGCGCGTCTTCTGATAAAGATCAACACTTCTAGATTGTAGACTTTATTTATTCTTCATAGGATTCAATAGATTCTAGAAGAATGCTTTCTTCAACAAAGAATCTCAGATATAAAGTATTAAATGAAGGTTTTAAAGGACTACTTAATGTTATGCCAAATTGTCTTATATTGATGTATCTTCAAAAAACTCAGATGCAGAAATACAGACAATGATCTGATAACACATCAAACACAACTTTTATCATTTGTATTTATTTGCATCTAATCAAAATAATTAGGAATCACGATTTGTCTTTAAGACATAAATACCTTTTGACTTAACAATAGTTAAATAATTAGATATCATACTTAAAAAATTTGTACTTTAGATATAATTTAATGGATTTATAAAATATGAATTCATATGATTCGAAAGGACTTTATGTATTTATAAGATTTTAAAACATTCTATGAATTCTTAGAAAATATTTAAAATAATTAGAGTTGACGAAAAAGATAACAAATAAATGATAAGGAGTCTTTTCTTAAGTTGAAAAAAAATTCTTGATTGAATTACACGAGTTTTTATCAAATACAAAAACTTTTAAAATATTTTCAAATCCTAATTAAATGCATTCCTCTTAAACTTTATTTTTGTTTGATTTTTGACAAATTTTTACTTTTGATAAAGATATCTTAAGTTAATAATTTTGAAATGATATAAAATTTCATGTCAAAAGACTCTATTAGTTAAATTATCAATTAGCGATCGATAATATAATAAAAAAATATATGGGATACTAAAATTGAAAATTTTAATGTTTGAATATCAAAATCAAAATAGCATCTTTTATAGGTAGTAAAAAATTATAAGCTTAATTGTAATGCATGTAAAACTTATCAAATAATTTATAAATATTTTTAAGTGCAATTATAGTTACTTAATTGGTTATTGAATGGTGATAATTTAAAAGTATTCAGTTTTTTTTTTAAATTATGGTTTAGGGTTTTTAAAAGTATTTAGTTTTTTTTTTAAATTATGATAAAATTTTAAAAATATAAGAATAATTATTTTTATCTTTTTATATTTGTTTTAAAGAAATTAGTAAATTTTAGAAAACTTAAAGCAGAAAAGAACTGTTGAAAGGACACATATTTATAAACCTTTTTTTAAAAATGGTTTTTTTATAATGTTAAAATCGACAGTAAAAAAATTAATTTATCACCATTTATTTTTTAAAAGTAATAATTATGATTCTAAAAAATCTCCTATTCCGATAAAAGAAAATAAAAAATGCTAATATAAAAAAATGAAGACACACATATGCACTCTGTTTTTAAAAATATTTAGTTTCTTGTGAAATGATGCATGCTTCCATCTCGAGTACCGTGAGTTCGACCCCTGCTCACTTCTATTTTCAATTAATTTTTCCTCTTCCATTTTTGTTAACAAAAACAACCTTAAAAAAATAAAGAGAGAACAAAGCATTGTAGCTGAATCGAACCCGTTCCTACGAAACAAATACGAATACCCCCTAAGCCGATAGACATCAACAAATCCTGTCCATTCCTTTTTTTATAGCTAAATCTGACGATGTACGTCCCATTCCTTTTTTTTTTTTTAAGTTGCGTTGGGTGCAAAAATAGTTTCACTTTCGCACTCTAAACACCATCCCCAAACTATAAAGTTGATGCATAATAATGATCATTTATGCTAAATCATTTGCTTATCAAAGTACATATTTTGTGTCCCGGGATGAAACAAATTAATATAAAAATAATCAGAAAATTCCTATGTGGCTATGTCAACAATTCAGATTTAGATCTAGACAAAAGAATCACTCTATTAAGTGGCATTTGAAAACCTCAACAGTGTAGTAGACAAGGCCACATTTAGGTAAAATTACATTCATTACAGTGTAGTAGTATTTGCAATTACATAAAGAAATTGCCTACCACAATCAAGATGAACCAATAGATAATGACAGGCAATTTAAACAACTTAAAAAAAATGTACGAACAAGAAAAGAGAAACAGTCAAAAACATCAGCGAGACATGATTACATTGCATCTGAATATCATTTCTCACATCAAATAGGAAAAGTGTTGATAGCCCAGACTCCAAACTAATGCATGAAACCCAGCTTTTCATTTCATCCACTGTAATATGAAAAACATATAATGAGGGGGAAAAGATTTATCTCACATGTATTCCCATTGTCAGTGATGGATCCAAGACCCTAAGTTAGTGGGTGCAAATTATAAAAAATAAAATCACTGGATTTAATTATATAAATATAGATGAAATAAAATATAAAAATATAAGATTTTATTTAGAAATTTGATAAATTTTAAAAAATGAGGGCAAGTGCATATCCTTACATGCTATAGGTTTGCCACTGCCCATTGCACTGAAAAAAATATAGTAGGACTTATGGGTTATGGCCAAAACATTACTAACTATAGAATGCCCCCACATATACAGTAGTCATAAGCAATAACTAAGCAAGAACTATGCCCCAACACATGAAAAAAAGGGTAAACATTGAAATACATTTCCTTGCTTCTTTTTTTCACATTAGTATTTTTTTTAATGGTTAGAGGTTAGGATGGGCAACAATGAAAGCACCTGTTTCCAATATAGTACGAGACGCATGAAATGAAATTCTGGCAAACAGATCAGTTCCTGGAAACATCATCCACATCTGCTCAGAAGAGTCATGTTTGCCACAGGTGGTGCAAACCTCTTGCACCAAAGGTCTTGAGCTGGTCCCTGCAACTCCCTTCATTATTGATTCAAAAGGAGATGGAACACTGCTCTTGGTTGTCCGAGCCCTCTTCCTTTTCACAATCGATCATTCTCAACCACCTGTATTTTTACCAAAAGGAACAAATGCATAGCCACTTAATTTCATAGAAAAGCTATTAAAGAGATCCAGTATTTCAGTAGGAAAAAAAATTACACTTTATTGGCATAATACACAAAAGATTTCTTCTTTGATTGATATTGAATTGATTGCTGTTAAGGACACCAAGTAATATGGAAATTACTTTGGGATTAAGTAATTAGTTACTTTGTGCATCCAAACTGAACGCCATAAGTCATTTGGCACTTCGGTTGATTCTTTGTAACATGTGGAGTTGATTGAGTTCGGGTTTGATTAGTTATTAATCCTAGATAGCAGCACAGGGCAGTAGACACCAAAAACACTGCAGTAAGATAGTGGATAGTAGGATGGACACTTTGTGGGGTTGGCTACATACATTGACCAAACAATGCTATGTTTTGCCCTAAATCATGTTGATATAGACAAACAATTGACCTTTAGATCTTTCTAAATTGTTTTGCCTATAGTTTTTCTGCCTCCCTCTGCTTCTAGTGCTTATGCTACCTTCCATCTAATCTACTCTACTTAAGAGAGCGTTCTACGGATCTTCTCCATAGATACCCAAACCACATACATGTCTCGTTACTGCAATTTAAAAAAATTATTTTAAATTTACAAAACATTTTTAAATTTAAAAAGTACCATTTTCTTTAAAAGTGTAAAAATGAATGGGGTGTAAATTTGGGTTTCCTTTTCAAACAAATTAAAAGCTCAGCAAGCTTTCAACATGGAGGGGGGAGTGGTAGGGATAAGGATTATAAAAAAAGTACTACCAGGTCATGTAATTAAGTACATATAATTCGAGGCAAAGGGCATAAGATAAGAGTCTTGTGCAACAATGCAAGTGAGCCATTCTTATTTCTTAGTAATTTGTTTAGTCCCTCTCTTCCCCCCTTCCCCAGCTATCTCTCCCTAAAAATCTTATCTTTCAAAAAAGGTGACAACACTCAACACACTAGTTTTGTGACACATTACAATGATCTGTGAATGGATTTAGCATACTTTACTTAGGAAGGTTATATTCACATTTTAAAATGTTAAGAAACACTAGTGTTTTTCTATAGTAGAAGTAGATGTTTTCACAGGGTTTAGATTTAGTCCATTCAAGTTTATAAACTTATATTGTACGATAAAAAGGGAAAAATTCAAATTAACATAAGGTTTAGAACATTGGTTCATGTGCCAATGTATGACTCAGTCCCTAAGCATTGTATTTCAACCCTTAATTTCAAGATGTGCAGAATAACTAATAATTTTTCCATCAAAATTTGACAGATTCAGTCCCCTGAATAACATGGTTAGTGAAGGTCAAGATCTAATATAACATTAATGGATGGCATTTAAGATTTCATTTATTACTCTATGTTTGGGATTTGTCTAGCAAAAAGACATTTTCCTAGGATCTGTCAAATCCTATGAAGAATAAATGAAGTTCAAGATCTGGAAGTTGCTAGATGCCATCAAAAGATGCACACTATTGGCGGCAAACCTGCTCTGACTTAAAGTAAGTGATTTTCTATTGAAGTGATCAACACGAAAGTTCACAAGAGTGATTTTCTAGCATGAAGGACTATGTGCATTTAATGCAAGCATTAAATGCTCCAACGATCACAATCTTTATATGCGAGCTCAAGTGAAGAAATCTATTCATTTAGAGATGACAAACACTTAATGGAGAAGGCCTTCAAATACCATAAGCTTTGAAGACATGGATAAGAACTTACATGTTGTCATTCAAATTCTTTCTATAAAAAGCTTTATGTATAGTTCTAAGAAGCTCCTAAAACACCTTGAACACTTTGAGAGAAAAGACTAAGTGTTGAGATTGTATATTCATTTGTAAGATGATTGAGAGTTAGTCATTGTGCAAACAACAACAAAACTGTTTGATTTGTATAGAGCTAGCAATGACTTGGTAGGACAAAGAATATTGGATTGTAACAAGCTTAGTGTAGAGCTTTGTTGTAGAGCCAAAAATGGTAGTGATTAATACTTGTAACTTGTTGAAGTTAGTAGAACTTGGTAATTAGTCAAGAACTGGATGTAGTCTCGATGGTAGATACGAACCAGTATAAATTTTTGTGTCCTATGTGTTTTTTCTTTTGAATTGAATTGTGTTTTGAAAACTTTTTATGTTTTGAAAATTCTATTTTCATTGTCTAAAAGTGTTTGGCGAAAATATGTTATCTGTCTTAATAAAGTCTCTCTTCAGACAATAATTTTGTTCTTTCTGAAAAAGTTGTTAAAATTTTTCTAAAATCACAATTCATTTTCCTTTCTTATGATATTTACCTTTACAGTTTGGTATCAAAGCTCAGCCTCTAAGGGTTGAGCACCTGACAATGTCTAGAGGAACAAATTTTGATGGAAGATAACAACAATTGTCAATTCATTGCTAAGGGGAGCATCCATCACGAGGCTGCTAGGCTTCACAAGAGAAGATTACCCATATTGGAAGGACAAAATGGAGATGTACATCAAGTCCGCTCAATACAGACTCTGGATGATCATCACAATTGGAGATATGTTGGACCGAGTGGCCTCAGAATAATTAAGAAGGGGGGTTGAATTAATTATTCATAAATCTTTACTAATTAAAAAATTACTCTTCTAAGGCTTTTACTAAATTGTTAAGAGAATGAGAAGTAGAAGAGAAACTTAACAGAAAGTAAAAGCGGGAATTAAATGCACAACGGAAAGTAAAAGAGTAGGGAAGAAGGAGACAAACACACAAGAGTTTTTATACTGGTTCGGCAACAACCCGTGCCTACATCCAGTCCCCAAGCGACCTACGGTCCTTGAGATTTCTTTCAACCTTGTAAAAATCCTTTTACAAGCAAAGATCCACAAGGGATGTACCCTTCCTTGTTCTCCTTGAAACCCTAGTGGATGTACCTTCCCCTAGAACTGATCCATAAGAGATGTACCCTCTCTTGTTCTAAGTCAAACTCAAGTAGATGTACCCTCTACTTGTACCACAAAGGATGTACCCTCCAATGTGTTAAGACAAAGATCTCAAGCGGTTAAAACTTTGATACTTTGTGAATGGGGATACAAAAGAATTCTCAGGCGGTTAGTCTTTTGAACACTTTTGTATTAGGGAAAGGGAAGAATCAAAAGAATTCTCAGACTGTGTCGTTTTGAATTCTTTGACAAGGGAGAAGGGAGACACAAAAGAATTCAGACGGTTAGTCCTTTGTTCTTTTGGAAAAGGGAGAAGAGAGACACAAAAAGAATTCAGGCGGTTAGTCCTTGGCAAATTCTTTTTGGCAAAGGGAGAAGGGAATGAAAAGATGAATAGCACAAGTTTTCAAGGTTTGGAAAACCAGAAAACTTCATAAAGCTTTTGGTACAAAGAAAAAGAAGAAGTTCAAAGAGATTCAGGGCTTGTAAAAGATTGATTGAATAAGTGTTCAAGATTGAAATGAATGATTAATTTTAAAATCAAATCAAAGCCTTGCTTTTATAGACTCTTCATGTCTGGCCAAGAGGACCATTTAGAAGAGTTACAACTTTTAGAAAAACTTAAAACCAATTTGAAAAAGTCAAAACCTTTTTGAAGAGTTACATCTTTTGATTTATTCAGAAATAGTCACTGGTAATCGATTACCAAATCAGTGTAATCGATTACACAAGGCTTTTATGTGAAAGGATGTGACTCTTCACATTTGAATTTGAATTTCAACGTTCAAAGGGACTGGTAATCGATTACCAAAACATTGTAATCGATTACAACTTTTTGAAATTAATTGGAAAGTTGTAAATTCAATTTGAAAACTTTTTCAAAACAATTTTGCTACTGGTAATCGATTACAATAATCTGGTAATTGATTACCAGAGAGTAAAAACTCTTTGGTAAACATGTTTTGAGAAAAATCATGTGCTACTCAATTTTTGAGAAAAACTTTTTATACTTATCTTGATTAAGCCTTTTTTTGATTCTTGAATCTTGATCTTGATTTTTGAGATCTTGAACCTTGAATCTTGATTCTTGACTCTTCACTTTCTTCTTGAGTCTTGAATTCTTCTTGATTCTTATCTTGAACTCTTGAATTGTTCTTGATTCACTTGAGTTGTTCTTTGATTGATCTTTGAGATTTTTGTCATCACCTTTGTCATCATCTTTTGTTATCATCATTGTTATCATCAAAACACCTTTGAATCATCTTTGATTCACCATGAAGCTTTGCTTCTACAAGATATACCCATTCCTAGACCAGAACAGAATGGGCAAGCATAAACCTTGCTATAATGGAGCTAAACACAAAAGCTTGTTATACTCTGGCATGCATCTTGTCTAGGAATGAGTACAACAAGATCTGTAGATTGAAGATAGCCAAAGAGATCTGGGATTTATTGAGCATCAACTATGAAAGAACATAAAATGTTCAACTGAGAAAAGTTGCCACTCTGACGAGGCACTATAAGAGTTTCTCCATGAAAGAAGGAGAATACGTGGATGACATGTTTGGAAGAATTCAACTGCTTCTAAATAGACTTGAAGCTCTAGGACACACCTTCACCAAAGCCCAGATAAACATTAAGATATTAGACAACTTTCCCAAGGTGTGAGAACCAAAAACAACAGGCATCCAAGAAGCTAGAAACTTGAAAACTCTAGCATGGGATGAGCTATTAGGTATCCTAAGAGTTCATGAAGTCTATCTTTAGAACCAAGATCATTTGCCAGAGAAAGATTTCATTGCCCTCAAGTTTGGAGAGACTAGCTCCAGAAGAGAAGAAAATAAGATCTCCTTTAAAGATCTAAAAGTGTAGATGGTTGAATCTCATGGTTCAGACAATAGTTCTGAAGAATCCACAAATGATGAAGTGACTTTCATGTCCAAGAAATTCAAGCAGGTGATCAAAAAGAAGGAAATTTTTTAGCATTCCATCAGAAGAAAAGAAAAAATATTTAAAAAGAAATACAAAGAGGAAAACAACGAAATCATATGCTTTGAATGTAGAAAGCCTAGACATATGAAGATTGAGTGTCCTCAGCTGAAAAAAAGAAGGTACTCTAGTGATAAGAAAAAAGAAAAGTATAATGATTGACAACACCGTCAAAGTTACTATCAAAAGCTACTAGGATCCCCAATAATTTTGCAAAATAGGGCACAACCTAGGTCATTCTTCTAGAGACACAATTCATCAAACATCAAGAATTAATTTGAATAGATAGGGGGATTTTGTTGGTTGTAGAGTTTATAAAAAGAAAACATAAAATTCAATAAAAAAATACTAAAACAAATTTAAATTCAAATCTAATTAACCCAAGGATTGAAGCTTCTGGTTAAATCATCATGGTTCAAGAATTATAGGATGAATTCATAATCATGCAATCCAATATGAGTTCATAAGATAATCATCTCACATGTATTCAAAAAAATTGAGAAACCCACTGCTTTCCTAGATTTACCTGAATTCAAGCACATGACATATTGGCAAGCAAGCAAGCAATCAATCAAATCCAATATGAGTTCATGAAATAATCATCCTACATATATTCTAGAAAAAAATGACAAAATAATTGCATTCCTAAATTTAATCGAATTTAAGCACAAAATGTATTGGAAAACAATCAACTTATTACTATAGGATTAATCAACCTTATTCCTATTAAGAATTCAATTCTCTAAATCTAATCATGATCATGCATTAAACACAAATAATTGGAAAATAGAAAAGGGGAAGAAACATATTACAATTTAAAAATTTAAACATAAAAGAACTCAAATCTACTATAGGCTTTGGGACCCTTGGATTGAAAACGAATTTAGCACTCTAGGAACATCTTCATTGAAAGCTTCAAATGAGAAAATTTCATAAAAGAAAAGCAAGGGGAAGGAGACAAAAGATGACAAAGATGCTTAATTAAAATTCTCAATATTGTTCCTTTTTTGTCCATTGCTTGGGTTCCTATTTATGAGGAAGTAAAAAAAATATAAATCCTAATCTCATATGACCTAAAGATAAGACATAATAAAATCTTAATCCAAATAGAATAAACCCATCTTAATAAAATAGAATCTCCATCCTAATAAAGGAAATAGTTCAAAAGATAAGATAAGAAAACATATCATAATGATATTAACTCTAAATCTCAATAATCATAACAATAAATATTAAATACATCAATATATCTTCAATTATCTTTTGATACATCTCGCTCATAAACTCTCTAGAAATCTACTTAAAAGTGTAATTGGGTCACTAATTACAAATTAGACCCAAAAATGCTAAAGCTGAAAATACAAGTGCAGAGCCACAATATTGAAGTTCAAATTTGACCCATGAATAGTTTGAATTAGCCTGAGCTTGTGAGACCCAAGTGTAGATCTTTCACTTAGCAGTCGAAGAAGATAAAAATCACTTAAAGCCAAGCTCTGTGTAAAAATAAATATGGCATATATAGTAAAACAATGTCAATAAGAAGAAAATATTCAAAAATTAATAAAAATCAACACTTGACCCAATGAAGTCCAATGTTACAAAACTCAGCTAAAAGGGCCAAAAAAAATCATTAAAATATTTCAATTATGCATATAATGAGCCACTAATGAATGCTAAATTATGCTCTATCAATGGTCACTTGGGACGACTCAGACAGTGAGAAGAGTATCAGTTCAGATGATGAGTAAGCCAACATCTGTTTGATGGCAAATACATATAAAAAAGTTGAGGTAAAAACTTGCTCTGAATCTTATACCTCTTATGCTTCATCAAACGATGAAAAGAAGATATGCCCTATAATGTTCTTCTTCAAAAATTTAATATGATTTCTCTATAGTGAAAAAGGTATAAAGAAAAATATATAACATCTATTTTTGAAAATACTGAGCTGGAGAAATCAAATGACGTTCTGGAAAAGAAAATCCAGACTCTAGAAGAGAGTCTGATCTAGACTAGTAAGACAGATGAATCCTATATATTATAAAAACTAAGAAAGGAAGTAGCTTGTCTTACAAAAGACTTTGGAAATTTTTTGGAAAGCTCAAACATATTAGGCTTAGAGAAAAGGGCATCATCCTCCAAGTCACAGTCTAATTCATACAAATGTGACTTCTGTGGTAAGTTTGAACACTCCAAGTTCTGACATATCCATAAGAAGAAGTAGATGTCTAAGGGTACTAATGTTATTGGACCCGAAAAGATTTAAGTACCAAAATCTCATATTATTCCTATTACAGATATCGTTGGTAGGAAAAGGCCAAAGTTTAAGCGGGTATCGGGACAGTGGTTGCTCACGATACAAGATGGGGGAAAGGTTTATGTTCCTCGACCTAAACCCAGTTGAAGGAGGAATAATTGCCTTTGGAGGCATGGGCAAAGGGAAGATCATTGGTATAGGTAAAATTGGTATTTCTTATCTGACCTCTATAGACAATGACTTATATGTTAAAGGAATAAAATATAATATGTTGAGCATAAGTCAATTTTTCAAATGTGGTTATATTGTGTTTTTCAACAAAGACCAATGTATAGTCAAGACAGAAGATGACAAGTCCTTTATTGACAGACGACACAACAATCTATATGAGATTGATCTAGTAGGTCTTAGCAAACAAAATGTAACATGTCTATTATCTAGAGAAGATGAAAGATGGATTTGGCATAAAAACTTAGGCATGCCAATCTGAAACATATATCAAAACTATCCAAAAAAGATTTAGTAAAAGGACTGCCTAAGATTAGTTGGAAAACCCATATTCTATGTGAAGCATGTCAACAAGGGAAACACATAAAAACCTTTTTTTAATTTAAAGATGTTGTTTCCACTTCTAGATCGTTGCAACTAATTCATATGAATCTATTTGGACCAACTAGAATGTTGAGTCTGGGAGGAAAGAAGTATGACTTTGTTGTAGTTGATGATTATTCAAGATATACATGGATATAGTTTCTTGCACATAAACTTGAGTCTTTCAAGGTCTTTGAAATATTTTGTAAGAAAGTTCAAAATGAAAAAGGCTTTTGCATCTCTTCTATTAGAAGTGACCATGGAATTGAGTTTGACAATGTTCAGTTTAAATCATTATGTGAAAGGATGGTATTTTCCATAAATTTTCTTCATCAAGAACATCTCAACAAAATAGGGTAGTTGAAAGAAAAAATAGAACTCTGCAAGAAATGGCTAGGACCATGCTTTGTGAAAACTCACTTCCTAAACACTTATGGGTAGAAGCAGTGAACACAACTTGCTATGTTCAAAATAGAATATTGATAATACCATTGATTAAAAAGACTTCTTATGAACTATGGAAAGGAAAAAGATCCAATATCTCATACTTTCATCCTTTTGGATATGAATGTTTTATCCTAAATACCAGAGATCAACTTGCAAATTTTGATTCAAAGGTGGATAGATGAATGTTTCTAGGGTATTCTGATACATCTAAAGCACATGGAGTGTTCAACTCAACAACTTTATTTGTAGAATAATCCATCTATGTTAAGTTCAATGATGGTCTAACGACTGATAAGAAGCTATCAAATCTTGAGAATGATTTTTTAGATATGCAAATTAGTTTTTTTGTTACACCTAAAGAGGATGAAGTTAGAAAGTATGAAGATATTCTTCCTCAGATTGGTGAATCATCTGATTTGCAACCTCAGACAAAGGATTGGAAGTTTGTATACTAACACCCTCAAAATCAGATCATTGGAGATCAGACTAAAGGAGTCATAACCGGATCATCATGTAAAGACCTTGCATCTTATGCTCTCATGTCTGAAATAGAACATAAGATGATAGATAAAGCACTAACAGATGATGAATGAATCATTGCAATGGAACAAGAACTCCATCAGTTCACCATAAATGATGTTGGACACTTGTTCCCAAACTTGAAAACAAAAGTATTATTGGAACAAGATGGGAATTCAGAAATAAGATGGATGAACAAGGTAAGGCGGTAAGGAACAAATCTAGGTTAGTAGCTCAAGGCTATAACCATCAAGAAGGTATAGATTTCACAAAAAAAATTGCTCTTATAAATGGACTTAAAGCTATAAGAATTATGCTTGCTTTTGCAGCTCGTAAAAACATAAAGCTTTTTCAAATAGATGTTAAAAGAGTTTTCTTAAATGGATTTATTGAAGAGGAAGTGTATGTCAAACAACCTCCTGGTTTCGAAGATCATACTCTCCCAGATTTAAACTTAAAAAGGCTCTGTATGGTTTGAAACAAGCACCTCGTGCTTAGTATGACAGATTGAGTTCTTTTCTTTTATAAAATGGTTTTATAAAGACAAAGTGGATACAACTCTTTTCAGAAGAGAAGTTGGCAAGGATTTCATTATAGTTCAAATATATGTATATGATATTATCTTTGGAGCTACTAGTGAATCTATATGCAAGGATTTCTTTGATTTGATGAAAAATAAGTTTGAAATGAGCATGATGGGAGAACTTAAGTTCTTTTTGGGACTTCAGATCAAGCAAAACAACAAAGGTTATATATATCGACCAACAAAAATACACTAAAGAACTTTTGAAGAAGTTCAAGATGGAAGGTGCCAAACCAATGAAAACACTTGTGCATGCTTCCAATCCTCTATGCAAAAGATGAATTAGGTGAATTAGTAGATAAGATGATCTACTGAGGTATGATTGACTCACTTTCTATATAAAACTACTAGTAGACCTGATATCATGTATAGTGTATATATGTGGACTAGATTTTAGTCTAATCCTTAAGAGTCACATCTCAAAGCTGTTAAGAGGATTTTATGTTGTCTAGTAGGCATTACTAACCAAAAACAATTTACAAGAAAAATTAAGATTTCATGTTAGCATGATATTGTGATGTAGACTATGCAGGAGAAAAAGTTGAATGAAACGACACAAATGGTGGATGTCACTATATTGGACCTTGTCTAATATCTTGGGCAAGTAAGAAATAGAACTCCGCTACTCTATCTACAACAAAAACTAAATATGTGTCTACTGCAAGTTGTTTCTCACAACTGCTATGGGCAAAGTATCAATTAGAAGATTACTCTAGTTTTGAGAACAATATACATGTATATTGTGGCAACACTAGTACAATCAATCTATCCAAAAATCTCATACATCATTCAAATGCTAAGCATATTGAGATAAAAATATCATTTCATTGTGATTATGTGCCAAAAGGTGTTTTTCGATGTAAAGTTTGTAGACACAGATCACTAATGGGCTGATATCTTCACTAAGCCTTTGTCTGAAGATAGCTTCGTTTGTATTAGGGATCATCTAGATATGGTTGGTCTATGATATTAAAGATACATCTTTATTATCCTTAGAAAATTGTATCGTCTTATATATCTTCATTAACCTAGTTAGACTAACATGTGCTCAAGTGTACATATAGAAGGGGAAATGCGTTCTCAAAGATTGTAACTGAAAAGTTTTTCTTAATAGATATGCTCTATGGTGGCCCACGCCCAGTAACAAACAATAGAAATGTGATTACCTGATTTCTGAGGAATGCAAACCTAACCTACATGTGTATATTCATTCAAAGTTTCCTATTCAACATGGTAATGCCCTGACTTGGGTCAAGAGACTATGTCAATGACAAGGATGGGTTCTACATGTACAAGGTTATGGTGGGAGAGAAGATGAATCTGCCTAAAGTCATCTTCTATTACTGGATGCAAGTCTTCAGGATAAAGGGTTATCCCAAGAGCATAATCCAAGGATGGAATTTTTTTCAAGAAGGAGGGAATGATGGAGGGCTATCCAAAGAGCATAAGGACCTAAAAGCACTTCATCAGTAGAAGGGTTCAATGACAAGGTCCAAAGCCAAGCTTCTACAAGAAGAGATAGCCAAAAGGATCAAGAATGGACTACTCATCACAAGCAAGGATGGAGAAAATCACAAGAGGCAGAATTGGAGCACTTTGAAGATTGTTGAACAACTCGCTTAGCGACATCAGCTCGCTAAGTGCAATTCCAACCCGAAGAGAAATTGTGCTTAGCGCAAAATGCCCCACTTAGCGAAAACCTTATGCGGGAATTTTTGAAAACTTTTATTCTCTATTTTAAGGGGGTTTATAGCATGATGTAAATTGGGCTTAGGCTGTGCATTTAGAAGGTTGTTAGTTGTCTTAATTACCTTTATTTGTTGGCTCTATAAATACTCAAGAGCTCCTCTTTTGTAAGAACTTTTGTGTAATTAACCTTTTCTTTGGTTTTGACTAAAAACCTAATTGATTCTTATCAATGAAGCTATTCCTTTGTGGCGAATCCTCCTTTGTCTTATCAATTCTCCGCGGATCGTGGTGTCATTTTGGTCATCTTCTTCATCTTTTAAAGACTCTTTTGCCCCTTCTTTTGGTATCTTTCACATTTTTTATGCAGTAAATGGTGTCAAACAACGCAGTTCGGCTAGTGAGAATCAAAACATCAATGAATGATAGTCCCCGAAAGAAATTAGGGTATGACGGTTGCCCATCTTTACTTATCTTTTATTGAAAATGAAAACGTAAGTAAAGATAAGGACACTAATTTCATTCAAGCGACCAAGATATCCGACCGACAACTAATGAAGACCAAGGAAGTGAAACCTGTAGAAAAAGAATAAACAAATATCGACATGGATGTATCAGAAGTATTAAGCAAAAGGCGTTGTAGGCTTGCATAACAAAAAAGGAGACATCAAAGTCTTGAAATGTAAAGAAAAAAGACCTGAAGTCTTGAAAAGTAAAGACTGAAGACATTGAAGTCTTGAAAAGTAAAGACAAAAGACATTGAAGTCTTGAAAATGTAAAGGCTGAAGACATTGAAGTCTTGAAATGTAAAGACTGAAGACATTGAAGTCTTGAAATGTAAAGACTGAAGACATTAAAGTCTTGAAAATGTAAAGACTGAAGACATAGAAGTCTTGAAAAGTAAAGATTGAAGACATTGAAGTCTTGAAAGGTAAAGACTGAAGACATTGAAGTCCTGAAAAGGTAAAGACTGAAGACATTGAAGTCCTAAAAATGTAAAGACTGAAGACATTGAAGTCTTGAAAGACTGAAGACATTTATGTCTTCAAATGTAAAGACTGAAGAGATTGAAGTCTTGAAAATTTAAACACTAAAGATATTGAAGTCTTGAAACTGTAAAGAGTGAAGACATTGAAGTCTTGAAATGTAAAGGTTGAAGACATTGAAGTCTTAAAATGTAAAGACTGAAGACATTAAAGTCTTGAAAATGTAAAGACTGAAGACATTGAAGTCCTTAAAAGTAAAGACTGAAGACATTGAAGTCTTGAATGACTGAAGACATTGATGTCATGAAATGTAAAGACTGAAGACATTGAAGTCTTGAAAATGTAAAGACTTAAGACATTGAAGTCTTCAACTGTAAAGGCTGAAGAAATTGAAGTCTTGAAATGTAAAGACTGAAGACATTGGAGTCCTTAAAAGTAAAGACTGAAGACATTGAAGTCTTGAAAGACTGAAGACATTGATGTCTTGAAATGTAAAGACTGAGGACATTGAAGTCTTGAAATGTAAAGGCTGAAGACATTGAAGTCTTGAAATGTAAAGACTGAAGACATTGAAGTCTTGAAAAGTAAAGACTGAAGACATTAGAGTCTTGAAAATTAAAGATTGGAGACATTGAAATCTTGAAAATGTAAAGACTGAAGACCTTGAAGTCTTGAAAAGTAAAGACTGGAGACATTGAAGTCTTGAAAATGTAAAGACTGAAGACATTGAAGTCTTGAAAAGTAAAGATTGAAGACATTGAAGTCTTGAAAGACTGAAGACATTGACGTCTTGAAATGTAAAGACTGAAGACATCGAAGTCTTGAAAATGTAAAGGCTGAAGACATTGAAGTCTTGAAAATGTGAAGACTGAAGACATTGAAGTTTTCAAATGTAAAGGGTGAAGAAATTGAAGTCTTGAAATGTAAAGACTGAAGACATTGGAGTCCCTGAAAACTTTCACTAAAATGCGAACACGCTTGGTAAAGAAACAAACCCCCAAAACGCTTAGAACAACACACATTATTTTTCTAAATAAAAAATGCGGCGAAGGAGGAATGAAAGCATACAAATAGAATTTCTCATAACCAATAATGAGATTTAAAAAATTTGCATTTTGTTTATAAAGGAGCAATAGAAGAAACACGTCCAACCAAATAGGGGAAAACCGCACAAGGGTGTATAAAGCTTCACACAAGCAAGTGTTTCATCTTAATTCCAAATCACAGATATGTCACAAATCAATTTTGCAAGTCATTTCCCATCAAATCAAGGATAATATGCATAATCATCATGGATCAATAGGACTTTTTAAGATCGGACTTGTAGGAAATTTTGGCTTTGTTTGCTCTGGTTTTCCCCCTTTTTTGGCGTGAGTAGGAGAGCAGGCATAAAGATTTGGTTAGTAACTTAAATAGGTGATCACTTCCTATCCCCTCACATCTTGACTAAGTTACTATGATTTTCCTTCCTTTTTACTCTTTACCACAACTCTATACATGGTTTAGACATTGTTTGTTCCAAAGAACTTGTTTTTCTTTTTCATTTCCTCTTACTCTTCTCCATTTTGATTGATTTGTCCTCTTTTTTTTTGTTTCCCTTTCTTTTTTTTCTTTCTTTGATGAACATTTAAATTTCTTCAAAAATCCATGACTAACAAAAAGATGATAGAAATCTCCGTGGGAAGATACCTCTACTCTCTCATCCTAGGGTAAGGTAGGAAACTGTCATCCTAGGTCAGGGTTCTGGTAGAAATCAAATGTCTGGCTCAGAAGGTTCGCAAATGGTAGAAAATAATGTATATTGGGGTAGCTGTTTGGCCAATGGCTTAGAAAGAAGGAATGCTCAGATCACTTCCATGAATCATATGTTATGACAATTAGAAATTCATGCAAAATCAATCATAAAACATATCCATGCGAACACTCAATATAAAATTTGTGTTCACGCAATCACTAAGGCTTAGGGTCTGTTTCCACATTTAGGTCAAACCAGTGTTTCATCAATTGTTCTTTTATTGGGTCCATGCAAAACATTCGAGTCCATTTGGTATTTGGGAAATTCCTTTATTATTTTCACCCTCAAGATACACATTTTTTTTCTAAAAAACCATTTTGTTGTGTTTTGATTAGCAAAAATTTCGAAGAATGCTGGTGATTGTTTCTTTTAAAAAAACATGTTAGTTTTTTTAG
The DNA here is from genome assembly GCF_000004515.6 of Glycine max. NCBI lineage: Eukaryota > Viridiplantae > Streptophyta > Magnoliopsida > Fabales > Fabaceae > Glycine > Glycine max. The sequence continues at coordinate 18,544,143 of NC_016091.4, read as the reverse complement.
GAAAAGTTTGAAACCTAGACAAAGTTGTAATCCGAGACTACATTACCAAAAACCAAAGGGTGCACAAAAATAGAAATGAAACCACACGTAAGTTCTTTCAGTTTTTTTTGTTTCAAACAATCATCACAACGAAATATCATAACAAAGTACCGAAAGTGATAAATAAGATAAAGACAAGTTCACAAATCTAGAAGGTCCTGGTCGGGAGGCTCAGTCTCCTCAAAGGAAGAAATCCATCACATTTGCCATATCTCCATCCTCCTCAGCTCCATCTTCATCTCCTTCGGCCTTTGTGGGACTTGTACCTCCCTAAAAATTAGGTTTGTCCCCAGGCCATGCAACAGTGGCTCTGAACTGCTCGGGAGTAGGCCACGGGTAAGGCTTGGGGTCCTGGCACTGCTGGTGCAGTGTATACTGGTAGAAGTTGTCGCTCAACTGCACCTAGCCTCTATGGTTTGCCGTCTGCTGGTCAACCAAATGTTGCATGTATGCGTGCATCTGGAGCTCCATCCTCTAGATGTGAGCCGAGATGGATTCTACTGATGGTGGCTGATATGAAGGTAGTGGTGGTGCATCTGCTGCCGGCTGCTGCTGCTGGTCTTGCCCCGACTGTTGTGCCTACCTTGGCATGCAATACTTCTCAATGAAGGACCTGTTAATGGGGAGGTGGATGAGCTTTGTCGGCGAGATCGGTATCTCGTAGAACTGGCAAAGGCCTGTGATCAATGCTGGAAATCCCAGTGCCCTGTTGGACTTCTTTGGGTCCACTGGATGTCTCGGAGGTGCAATACCTACAAACTAGTAGGTGGCATCCGAGATAAGTTGTGCTACATGAACATTGATCTGAGTCAGGATAGAATAGACCAACTGGCATTTAGGCAATGGGAGATAAGAATTATGGTCACTGGGGAGGATGTTGCTTAGCAGAAGTGTCATCCAGATTTGGATCTAAGTGGTCATGCCATCAAAACCTGACACCTGGCTTCTTCTTTCAGCGTATTCACAATGTTGTCCCTCTCCCAAGATCAACGGATGCCCCAGGAATTGGTTGATAGCATCTTCATCATAGGGGATCCATTGGACCCGCACCCAGGAGCGCTTATCCATGACTCTTTCTTCAATGGACCAGACGTTTGCATAGATCTCCATGACTATCTCAGGGTCATACTTAGGCATGGGCTCTGTTAGCTGAGTCCACTGCCTCCTGGAAACCTCCTCCTAGAATTCGGTGTATTCTCCTTCTCTTAGTTGGACCCGTCTTTTATTTAGGAAAGACCAATCCTTAATCGCTTCAAAACGGCGTTGATGCTCCTCGCTTCGGAAACGGTGTCCGTCAAACTCAATCTCCGCTTGCAGGGCTGCACTAGATCCCTCCCCTGCGGTGACCTTCCTAGCCCTTTTAGCAGGAAGCTTCTTTGGAGCCATCGCCTACTGTCGCAACATGCCCTTCGCGGGCGAGCGAGGGCGAGGCTCACGGGTGTGCTTCCCAAAGGAGGAAAGATGCGCGGAGTCGCGACCAACGTTTATTCGTGGAAAACGTCGGGCAAACCGAAGGAAACCGGTCAAAATGAAAATTCTAAGTTCGGGAGTTGTATTTACACTTGAGGAAGGTATTAGCACCTCTCACGTTTGTCTCAAAAGACAACAGCCAATGTTTTAGAATTGTGGAATTGTGTTATCTTAACTTTTATTTCTTTTTTATTTTTGAGGTCGACAAAAGCGGGGCTTTTGCTCCTACGTACCCTCCTTTGGAGAGGAAATCAGACCTACGTAGTTCTTCCTTATGCGTGAATCAAGCGATTTTTTTTTACTTGAGGGGTGATCATTTTAAGGCGTTGGACCTTAAAAATGATCCATTTTTCTTAGTAAGAAACTGAAATGATAAACTTTCAAAAACCTATTTTTGTGGACGAGCTTGACTAGGCGAGTTGATTTTAGCCTTAGTTTCACTTTAGTTATTAGTCAATTCAATTAAGAATGAGAAATCCCAAAGAGAAAACGTCCGATTTGATCTTTCGCTTTATTTTACTAAAAGACATTTTTTTTATTATTATATTATTATTTTACCTCTTTTTTTATTTCCAACGTGGTTACGGCACGACCGAACGGTCGGAATTCATTTTAACCAAAATTAACGGATGATACAATTCAAACGATCAGTGGAAATTTATTTTATTTTTAGATTAAGCGAGAAATGACTTAAATAAATGGCTTAAGCACGTCAAAAGGGGGTATAAAAAGTAAATGAAAACGAGAATGTTAATACATGAAACAAAATGTGGACCACCACGGGTACATATAATGAATTGAAAAGCTTGGTTTGAGAACTTACCCGTTGAAGAACGAAGAACGGATGAAGAACGGTGAATAACGAAGGAAAACCTTCACGGATTTGCTTACGGAAACCTCTTGGAAGCGTTACGGAAGCACCTCGGCTTGGATTTTCTTCACGGAAACAATTTTTTTCATCCAAAACAGCTGAAATACCTCACCAAGGGCATCCGCCCTCCTTAGAACAGCCCCCTTCAGCCTATTTATAGGAAAAAGGGGGAGGAGGTTGCCGCCCAGCTAGCCCAGGCGAGCTGGGTTGCTTCCTCCAGAAGCAATCCAGCTTCAAAATATATTCTGGAAGGCCCAAATCAAATTTTCAAAATTGCTATTTGCACCCCCCCAATTTTGATAAGTTCACCCCACTTCTTTCGTAATTTACGGAAAAGTTACGGAAGCCTTACAGAAGCATATAGGACTTGATTTTCTTCTTTTTTTCTCTTCCGTCTCACCCGTATTAAGTTAATTATGCTTATTTAGTGTTATGGGAATTTTACGGAAGCATTACGGGTGTCCCGGAAGCCCCGGAATCCCATTTTTCAACACAACGGGGGGTGTGGTGGCCACCTAGCTCGCCCAGGCGAGCTCAGCTCGCCCAAGCGAGCTAGGTTGCTTCAACCTTAAGCAAGAAATTGCCCAGAAACCTCTAGAAGGGCCCAGATTCGAAAATTACTATTTGCACCCCTATTTTACTAAATACACCCCCCTTTGCTGTTTTTTTTTGTGATTCTTTTTCCGTAACGTTACGAAACTTTACGAATTTCGTAACGATACTTATTTTCCTTCCGCAAGGTTACGAATCCTTACGGATTATGTATTTACTCTTTTTTACCTTTCGAAGAAGTTACGGAAACTCACGGATTGCGCAAAAACACCTCTTTTCGACTTCCGCCACATTATGAAATTTCACGGATCGCGCAAGCCTCCTTCCTTTTGATTTCTGAGACGTCTCGGGACTTCATTTATTGTGTAACAAAGGACGCCAAGTATCTCAAAGTAGCTAACCAAAGGTTGCATGTTATCAAGTAACAATCCCCGGACGAAATTAGGGTATGACAGTTGCCCCTCTTTACTTACCTCTCATCGGAGATAAGAGGAAAGCAAAGATAGGACATTGATTTCGTCCATCCTGCCCTTTTCGCGATGACGACTCTCATCTCTACTTCTTCTTTTTTTCTTCTGCACAAAACAACATACAAACAACAACCAGAACAACGAATATAATACAGATATACACACATATACACATACTTGGCGAAGAAACCAATCTGGAAAACAACAGAATAACGTGCTTCCCAGTCACCAGAAGCTTCGCACATGATAATGGAGACACATGAACAGCGCTAGGCAATGACATTCATGGTGCTCCGAACAAAGGTGGAGTATGGAGGATTGCCTTGAGGGTCCGCACTTAGGCAATCATGAAACTCAGCTCCAGACTCAAAAGTGGAGAACACATGAACAGCCCTAAGCAATAACATTCATGTGGCTCCGAAAAAGGACGAGAATGGAGGATTGCCTTGAGGGTCCTCTCTTAGGCAATCATGGAACACAGGCTCCAGACTCGAAAATGGAGGACACGTGAATGACAACGCAATTCACTCACGTGGCTTCGGAAAAGGATGAGAATGGAGGATTGCCTTGAGGGTCCTCTCTTAGGCAATCATGGAATAACAGCTCCAGACTCAAAAGTGGAGAACACATGAACAGCCCTAAGCAATAACATTCATGTGGCTCCGGAAAAGGGACGAGAATGGAGGATTGCCTTGAGGGTCCTCTCTTAGGCAATCATGGAACACAAGCTCCAGACTCGAAAATGGAGGACACGTGAATGACAACGCAATTCACTCACGTGGCTCCGGAAAAGGATGAGAATGGAGGATTGCCTTGAGGGTCCTCTCTTAGATCAAACATACGATCACGGACCAATAGGATTGATCGAGAATGATTCTGGGTGCTGGGTGTTTCGGTCTTTTCCTCTTTGTTCATGTGGGGTGGGATATTGCCAGTCAAGAATGATTCTGAGTGGCAATCTGGCTTTTGGAGACTTTCTATCCTCTTTCTTTCATTGATCGAGAATTGCTTCTTTTCCCTTTTTACTTCCTCTCGATCTTTGATCGGGAATCCTTCTTTCCTTTCTTTTGTTCTTTTCTTTATTTTCATTTTTCTCTTTTTCTTTCTTTCTTTCCATTTCTTCCTTCTCCTTCTTTTCACTTTTCCTTCTCCATCCCTTTCTTTGGGAAATCGGGTTTAGCATTCTATTTGCTCTCCCTTGAGGAGATTTCACTGTCCTTTGCTTCGGGGGAAAGGAGGAGGATTCTTTTGATAGGCCAAGGTTCAAAGAGGTCTAAGGTTGTGTCTCAATGGGATCTTTTATCGTGGGAACCCCAATCTTGATATCTGGGGCGAGACAAATTTGGGGGGTCAAGGTGTCGCTCTCGGCCCGAACTTCCGTATTATTCCATAAGGCACGCGTGACAATGATGATTTGAAAACAACGTGCAAAATCAGTCATGGCTACAGCCAGGTGGGCACTCAAGCATTCTGTTTATGGCATTGTGATACTACGGTTGGGAATTTACACAGACATACCCAACATTTCCAAATTATGTTCTTTCATCAGTTCAATGCATTCATCCATCCTTATCTCGGTTCATTCCGAAAAATAAACTCTTAGCATCGGTCCCTTGTTTCCAGAAGATGCGTTTGCTCTTTACGAATGATTTATGCTTCTTAACTATAACATGTCGACCTCTGCGGTCTTTCTTTCTCTTTACTTTTTTGTTTTATTTTTAAATATGTTCACTAAAACTATACACTTGTGGTTCTTTATGAGGAAAATCTTTCATTGTACATCTATATTTTATACATGACAAACTTTTTCTGTACACGCATTAGAACTCTTCTCTTTACGTCACACGGTCTATATATACAAACCCTATTTACATTCAAATATTTTTTTCATTTTTCCCAACACACACTTATGGTTCACACAAAGGTTTCTTCATATACACTCGTTGCTCACCCACACAAGAATTCCTTTCCGCGCATCCTTTACACACAAAGATCCTCTATACACATTTTCCTTTTACATACATGTACAAAAAACCTTTTTCTTTTCTTTACAAACATGACTTTTATTCACAACGCTTCTTTTTCTTTTTTCTTTTTATTTTTGGTTCATTTTATTCTTTAGGACGACATTCCTAAATGAAAAATTCTACGCGATTCCGGAATTTTAACAAACATTATTGGCAACAACGAAGTAAGCACTAACGCAATAGTCCAAACAACATGTATGCACAAAACAAAAGTCAATCAAAACGAAACAAACGTTAGTCCCTCAGTTAAACAAAAGATAGCATACAAATGATAAATGATGGAACATACGAATTTGGGGATCCCACGGTCATGTGGCTCCGCATGCCACCAGACCCTTGGGACACGGTAACAAAAAGTGGGGTGGTCGACAAAAGCAGAGCTTTTGCTCCTACGTATCCTCAATTTGTGATGAGGAACTCATACCTACGTAGTTCTTGATAACTGTGAGACTAAAAATAGTCTCGGTGTTTTCTTCACCAAAATGCGAACATGCTTTAGTAAAGAGACAAAACTTCTAACTGATCAGAGCAACATATGCTTTTTGGATGGAAAACAATGTGTCTATCGGGAAAGGAGAGTATGCTGATGAAATTTTCTCATAACCGTAAATGAGATTTTGGATGTTAGCATTTCATTTCTAAACGACCATTTAGAGGAAACACTGGGTCCAACAAAGATAGGAGAAAATCACTCAAAGTGTATCAATCTCACACAGGTGAGTGTTTTATCCTAATTCCGAACCATAGATATGTCATGACTTGATTTTGCAAATCATTTCCTATCAAATCAAAGATTACATGCGTGATCATGGATCAACAGGACTTATTTTGGGAATGGTTTTTAGGTGGGGAATTTGGCTTTGAGTGTTTTTGCCTTCTCCTTTTCTGTTTTTGTTTAGTGCGGGGCGAGAAAGTCGCTAGCGCACAGGATTTTGATTGGCAATCAAAGGGAGAGGGCCACTTTGGGTCGTGGTTTCCTTTCTTTTTTGTTTACTTGGTGACAATTCTGTATTGTTCAGATATTGTCTGGTCCGAAGACCTTTCTGCATATTTCTTCTTTTTTCTTATGATCCTTGATCGAGAATTTTCCTTTCTTTTTTTGCTTTCTCCCACTCTTTCATTGGGAATTTTATTTCTGTTTTGTGTCTCCTCCCTTTCCTGGATTGGGAATTCTCTCTTTTTTTTTTCTTTTTGTGTCTTCTCCCTTTCTTGGATTGGGAATTTTCCTTCTCTTTGTGTTTTCTTCCGAGGGCAAGGATTGACATTCTCACCCTGGGTCAAGGTTTATGATAAGTTGGGATTTTGGCTCAAGGCTTGTAGAACGGTTGGTCATGATATATGTTAGGGTTTGGCCAACGGTTCGGGGATGAAGGGGATGTCCCACATTATTCCCATGATACACATGCAACAATGATGATTAGGAAATTTTATGCAAAATTGGTCATGCATGCACCCATGTGGACACTCAAGCATTAAGTTTTTATGGTCATGTGACACTAGGGCTCAGGATTCATTTTCCCTATTTTAAGTCAACCCAGTATTTCCAAAATATGTTCTTCTATCAATTTGTGCATTCATCCGAGTCTATCTTGGGTGTTCGAAAAACTTTTCACAGCATTTACCCTTCAAATGTGTACACACATTTTTTTTAAAAAAAAAATAAAAAATAAAAACTGGTTAAGATCAGTAAAATCTTTCAAAGAAAAGTTGGAAATTATCTCTTTTCACAAGCATGTTGTTTTTTAGCTAGACAACTTTTTATTTTTTATATCTTTTTTATTTTCTATTTTTTTCTTCCTTCTTATCCTTTTCTTGCTCGCTCTCTTTTTGCTCTTTTTTTGTCCATGAGGTATTTTGCTACCTAAACATACGTATATTTTTGTGAAGTATTTTGCTATATACATGTGTGTCCCAGGTATCTTGCTACCTAAACATACATATATATGTTTTGTGAGATATTTTTGCTATATACATGCATATCCAAGGTATCTTTCTACCTAAACATACATATATATATTTTGTGAGGTATGACTACCTTCTGAGCTTGTGCTTGTTTTATTTAAATTCCTAGGATCATGAGCAACTAGGTGTGTCCTACTATGACTTGAGAAACAAAAGTGATCAAATAACAAGCAGAGATTTAAAAGGTACTAGGTTGCCTCCTAGTAGCGCTTCTTTAACGTCTTGAGCTGGACGCATGATGGCTTGTCGGTCACGGACCTAGTACTTTGCTTACCTTTGGCTTTGGACTTGGTCGCCTATTGGTCGGACATGGGTCGTAAGCAACGCTCTAACCTTTTTGTGGATGGGCTAAGGTGAACTCTAGAGGTGATGGCGGTGCGTCTGTTGCCTGCTGCCAGCCATCCCCAGGCTGCTGTGGTGTTTCGCCCTGCGCCTGCCTGGAGACGCAGTACTTCTTGATGAAAGCTCGATTAGTAGGGGGCCTGATGCCCTTGCTGGAGGTGACAGGTACTCCGTAGAACTGACAGAGACCCGTAATTAGAGCTTGACAACTCCAAGACCCTGTTGGACTTCTTCGGGTCCACTGGGTGTCTTGCAGGCGCGATCCCTGCAAACAATAGATGAAATCAGAAATCAGTTGAGTGATGTGCATACTTACCTATGTCATGATGATGTGACCTTGCCGGGGGGAACGGGCACCCTGTAGGACTACAGAGGCCTGTAACCAGAGCAGGAAACCCCAGGGCCCTGTTGGACTTCTCCGGGCCCACTGGGTGTCTTTGTGGGTGCGATTCCTGCAAACAATAGATGGTATCAGAAATCAGTTGAACCACCATATGTATACTTACCTATGTCACGATGACATGACCTCGTTGGGTGAAACGGGCACCCTGTAGGACTACAGAGGCCCGTAACCAGAGCTGGAAACCCCAGGGCCCTGTTGGACTTCTTCGGGTCCACTGAGTGTCTTGTGGGCACGATCCCTGCAAACAAATAGATGACATCAGAAATCAATTGAGCCATGTGCATACTTACCTATGTCACGACGGCACAGACCAACTGATACATCTGCCGGGGGAGATTGGCATTGTGGTCGCCGGGCAGAATGTTACTAAATAGCAACGTCATCCATATCCATGTAAAAAGTGGTCATGTTGGTGTGCATGATCCACACTCGTCTTTTGCAGCGGCACGGGTGAAATCTTGCCCTGGTATGCATAGTAGATGCGTGATAGCCTTCTCCTCTAGTTGTGCTCGCACTGTTGGCCCTCCTCCAAGATCAGGGGGTGGCCCAGGAACTGAACTGATAAAAGGAAACTACTGGCCCCCGTAACCCAGAGCACAAGTCTCAGTTAAGCATTAAGGGCAAAGGACCTTAAATTCTCTTAAGGTGCGGATGTGGAGCCCACTGAAAGTGAGGACACGTAGCCCTTTAAACTCGGGGACGTGTCACCCTTTGAAGGCGAGGGCGTCCAACCCAATAAAGGAGAGGACGTGTAGTCCTCTGAAGGTGAGGGCATGTAGCCCTCTGAAGGCGAGGACGTGTAGTCCTCTGAAGGCGAGAACGTGTGGTCCTCTGAAGGCGAGGGCGTGCAGCCCTCTGAAGGTGAGGGCGTGCAGCCCTCTGAAGGTGAAGACGTGTAGTCCTCGGAAGGTGAGGGTACTAGTACCCAAGGGTCCACCCTTTTGAGAAAGCAAGAGATTGACTCATTGAGAGGGCCGGTCATCCCAAATTCAAAAAGATGGGACATTAGGTGTAGGAAATCTACGCAGTTAACATGATTTTTAGGGATGCAGATGTATGAAACCTTTGAAATTTGGTAAATGTGGACTTTATATGAAACAATGCAATGCAACGGAAAGTTGTACAATGTTCATGACATTCTTTCCCTATTTTGTGATTTTGATTTTGATTTAATCTTTTTGGAAAACACAGATTGACTGTCCTTTTGAAAAAGGTGATAATTCATGCAACCTTATCCTATCTTTTGCAAATCTCTCTGGGAACTCCCTCAGAGTGTATGTTCTGTTTGATTTAGTCACTTGACCATTTTGGAGTGACGGCAATGGAGCCATTTGATGTTTAATCAATCTATTGAAATTCCAGGGCTGGTCTCTTGTTTTAAAAAAACATCGACGGGTGAGAACTTTTGATCTGCCCCTATGTTCACTTGAGGCTCATGCACGATGCCACTCATTGCCCCAGTGTAAGGCTTTGAGGTACCAATTGTTTTCGTCATGACCTTGTAGCTGGGAACCTATTGGGTGAAAACTTCTAATCTGCCCCTAGGTTCGCTTGAGGTTTTTGCATGGTGCCTTTCATTGCCCCAGTGTAAGGCTTTGAGGTACAATCGTTGTCTTTCGTCATGACCTATTGGATGAGAACTTCTAATCTGCCCCTAGGTTTATTTGAGGTTTATGCATGGTGCCTTTCATTGCCCCAGTGTAGGGCTTAGAGGTACCAATTGTTGTCTTGTTTTCACAACCTCGTAGTGAGGAAGAAGCAGCTGATTCTTGCAAAAAGAATTTTCCAAGGACGAGAAATAGTTGAAGGATTTTTCAATTGATGGATTAAGTCAAATGACTCCTATGTAGAAGCAGGATGTTTTGATGTCTTGATGATGCTAAAGGATCAAGTGCTTCTAAGTTTTATTCAAGACAAGAATCCAAGAAAATCAAGATATATGATCAAGTTGATCTCTAGAATCTTTAGGAAGAAGTTTCCGAATTGAAAATACAAAAGGTTTGACCAAAGAATTCTATCATTTCAAATTGAGATTTTCTCTATGGTAATCAATTACCGGCAATTGAAAATGTTTATCACAGTCATTAGAAATTTGAATTCAAAATTTATAATGTGTAATTGATTACCAGAGGGGATTTTCAGAAAATAATTGCCAAGAGTCACACCTATTCAATTTTTTTCTATGAATGACCATCAAAGGTGACTCGGAAACACGAACTTAAAGGGAGTTTTCATTGCCCAAAAATTTTTATCCTCTTAAAAGATTAAGAGTTTTTCTGAACTGAAATATTTTATCCTCTCAAAAAGATTCCTTGGTCAACCACTTGCATATTCAATAAGGAATTTTGATTGATCTTCATTGTACAATCCATCTCTTTCAAGAGAGATCTCATCTTCTCTTCTTCTTATTTCTGAAAAGGGATTTAAGAGATCGTGGGTCTCTTGTTGTAGAGGATTCTTGAACACAAGGGAAGGGTTGTCCCTGTGTGCATTGTTAATCCGAAAAGAGAGAGTGAAAGTTTAATTGGGGAATAATCTTCGTATCTTAATTCAACCCCCTTTTTTTTCTTAAGGTAACTAAGGCCATTTATCCAACGTCCTATTCTTGATAACTCACTTCTCTCTAAAAAGACAAACTTTCTGTAATGATAAAATGAGGTCATATGGACGTCTTGAAAACACAGTCAATCAAATGCTCTCTCTTTTTTTTTTGAACTCTTTTTTAATTTTTATTTTGAAACTTATTTGTTTTGAACTTTACTCGTTGTTTTACAGCACCCCCACCAACGTGCAAGATGAGTAATCTCTGATTGAATGGTCTTGGAAGTCCAAACTCAGGAGCACAGGTCGCTTGAGCAAACAGACCAATGCCTTGCCCCCACATTCCAGTGAAAGTTGAATAAGCAAAGATGCATTTGTGAGAGGATGAGGGACAAAGATATCAACTTTATCCATTTCATTTAACATTGTAACTGTGGTTTACAATAATGGTACAAACTTGAAAATCCTGATGAGTCATTAGAGACATCTAACAACAGCTTTCAAAATTGCCCCATGTGTGGCCTCTCTTGTCAATGTCAGGATTTACACGCGATTCTCCTCAAATTTCAGCCAGCCCATATCAATTAGACCTTGCACCTTATGCTTCAGAGCCCTACAATGCTCAATGGAATGCCCCGGGGCTTCTCCGTGACAAGCACACGTTGCGTTCGAGTCGTATTCTTGGAGAAATGGAGGTTGATGAACCTTGGCTAGGGTTATAGCTACCATTGAATTATCAAGTAGATATGGGAGCAAGTCAGCATAGGACACTGGAATTGGGGTGAATTCTACAGGCTTTCTCGCTGCAAAATTCATTTCTTGGTTGGTGTTTTGGTTCATGCTAAAGGTGATGTTTGTCATTGGAAGTGCGGTAGACAGACTTTGTGGTTGATTTAGGGATGGCCTTTGTGGATAACTGGGCGGTGGGTAAGGAGAAGGTTTGTTATTGGCTGAGTAATGACATTGTTGGGTTGGTGGGAAACTTGGTTGTATAGGAATGGCAGTCACAGCATGGGCTCCTCCTTCATCCTCACCCTCTTCATTTGCCCCAGTTTTCTCATTCGTCCAAGTGGGATGATTAAATTTGCCTCTTTTCAGACCCGCTTTGATCCTTCTGCCGGTGAAGTCCAAATCCGCAAAGCTTGAAGGTGTGTAACCCACCATTTCCATAATAGAACACTGGTAACATGTCTACTATCATTGTGATAATCTCTTTCTCTGTTATTGGGGGCGCTACTTGAGCTGCCAAGTCTATCCATCTTTGGGCGTATCCTTTGAAAGATCCGTGCCCTCTTTTTGCATATGTTCTGTAGTTGAATCCTATCCGAAGCCATTATACTGGCACTGCCTAACGAAGGCAACCACTAGGTCCTTCCAAGAATGGACTTGAGAAGGTTCCAGGTTAGTGTACCAGGTAACAGCTACCCTAGTAAGACTTTCTTGGAAGGAATGTATCAGCAATTTCTCATCTTTTGCGTATGCCCCCATCCTCCGACAATACATCTTTAGATGGTTCTTGGGGCAAGTAGTCCCCTTGTACTCGTCAAATTCCAGCACCTTGAACTTGGGACGGGTGATGATATTGGGTACTAGGAACAACTCTTCTAGGTTAGCAAAGGCATAATCTTCACCTCCTTCAATGGCCCTGAGCCTTTCCTCTAGATGATCCAACTTTCCCATTTCTGCCATAGCATGAGGGTTTTTACTTGTTGTGGAATGCAAGAGATGTAGCTGGGGATGATACTGAGGGCCCTCCAAAGGGTTTTGTAGGGGTATTCCACCAACTGCTTGCCCTTCAGTGGCATATCCGAGGCAAGGCTCAAAGTCGGCTAGATTGTGGTGGGGAATTTCATGTGTCTCCCCCACGGTTTAAGAGACATGTGCATGATCAGTTTGGGGTTGTTGGCTCTCAATGGGTATAGGAGTGGAGTTATTGACATTCTTATTGGGAGTGTACGCCATATTGGGTGGCGTATAGTTGAGAGGCAAGCCATATGGCGGGAAGGCGCGCTCGTTTTGAATTTGCACATCATGGGGGCCGCCCGTACTTCCCAAATCTTTGCCTACCATATCTGAGGTTGGATGATTCATTTGGTTGAGCCAGATGGGGACATCAGGTTCACTTGAGCAACAACACTGGTAGCGGCAATTGCAACCGCATTGGCTTCCATTATCTTCCTCTTGCTCATCATGGCCATCATCGTGGCCATTCGCTCTTTCATGGCCTCCATGTCGGTCTTCATCTTCTCTTGTATCTCCTCTACTTCACCCATTACTCTAGCTCTAGCACAGGTTCAGTGAGAGCACATCGTAAAGCATGTTTTTTTTCTTTTTTATAACAATGATTAAGTTCTTCTTCTTTTTTTTTTCAAGGAAAGAATGCAATGAGCAATGCAACCAATGAACAACATGGATGTATGCGAATGACGCACAATTGAAGTATTGCAAATTTTTACACTGGATATGGGGTTGAATCAGTTTAGATTTTCAACGTGGTCCATGACATCTCCGTCAAGGTGAAACTGGAAGTAACAGGGACATCGACAGCCCTAAATGTGTTCGGCAGTAGACAAAGCAATGATGTAACATGATCCATCTTTTGCCCCAATTTTTGCAAGATGGTTACTTCCATGCTTCAACTTGACTCGATGAACCTTTTCGTAAAAGCGCGAGCTTGGTTCAACCCCATAACCCAGGGAATGACAATTTTGATCACCAATACTTCATCAACAATTCATAGGGATGCAAGACTATGCATGGAAAATGTAATTATGAGATTGAGATGCCCGAAGAAACATCCTTTCTTAGTTAACCACGCATTAGGTACCATGCTCAATCATTTTGTTTTGTTGTTTGTGTTTTTTTTTAATTTTAGAAATGGGTTTGTGATCCCAACATGGTTGGCTCATGGTACCTAACACAGCAACTAAGAATGCATCATGAATTTTCATGCTTCCCCTTTTTTTTTTGCTTTTGTTTTGTAGAGGAAAATACAAGGATCATGTATGAGCAAACATGTAGAACAAAAAGTATGTTGAACGCATATGCATGATGATGCAATGACTCATGCAAAATGGGAATGTGATAACGGACAAATGCAGGAACGATATGTTCATTATGATGCTGAAGAGATGTTTATGCGGTGCATGATATGAATGCATTTACGGACACGAGAGCCCGGAAAATTATCTCTCCTTATTGCGCATTTGGGGGGCGCAGTGCCCCATGTGTGCAGTTAAGAAGACGATATAGATCTTCCGGCTTCCCATGACAAAAGACGAGACCCACATACAACGCATGTGTGACAGTATGATGCAGATGCGCATGCATGAAACGGAAAGAAAACAACACAAAGGGGTAATTCACACATACGAGACTGCAGAGATCCAACTTTAATGCTACGTTTTAGGCATGATGGCGCCTCAACGTAGTATTAAAAAGGGTTACGTATTACTCTAAAGAACCCAAACATCACTAGCAAAACTATAAACTAGTGCTATTTACCAAAAAAATGCATGAGAACGAATGGCATGGAGCGTGTTTGCTCTTTGCCCCTATTTGGGAACCTATAGGACAATATCTAGGGGTCTCTAATAACTACTTCCCAACAATTTATAACTCACACGGTCGTTCTCTAGAGGTATCATCACTCAAGATAATAATATTGTGGCGGTATGGAATACCAGCGACAACACATCATAAAGAGAGAAAGCTCTAGACGAGGTTTCACTATTATCAAGCAAGTCGGAGACCTAGCATGATGATAGATTCACCTCCACTCCTTAAATTCCCATGAACCCGGGTGTAGGGCCCCCTTTTTTTTTTACTCAAACCCGTGGGTGCTTAGAATGCAGTGTAAAGAATGCGAAATAGACAACAGTTATTTTACACAGTTCAACAAATGTACACACAAAGTTTCACAAATCCACAATTCCTTAAAATAGGCCTAACTCACAAAAAGTCCCCAGTGGAGTCGCCAACTGTCGCAACGTGCCCTTTGCGGGCAAGCGAGGGCGAGGCTCACGGGTGTGCTTCCCAAAGGAGGAAAGATGCGCGGAGTCGCCACCAACGTTTATTCGTGGAAAACGTCGGGAAAACCGAAGGAAACCGGTCAAAATGAAAATTCTAAGTTCGGGAGTTGTATTTACGCTTGAGGAAGGTATTAGCACCTCTCACGTTTATCTCAAAAGACAACAGCCTATGTTTTAGAATTGTGGAATTGTGTTATCTTAACTTTTATTTCTTTTTTATTTTTGAGGTCGACAAAAGCGGGGCTTTTGCTCCTACGTACCCTCCTTTGGAGAGGAAATCAGACCTACGTAGTTCTTCCTTATGCGTGAATCAAGCGATTTTTTTTTTTACTTGAGGGGTGATCATTTTAAGGCGTTGGACCTTAAAAATGATCCATTTTTCTTAGTAAGAAACTGAAATGATAAACTTTCAAAAACCTATTTTTGTGGACGAGCTTGACTAGGCGAGTTGATTTTAGCCTTAGTTTCACTTTAGTTATTAGTCAATTCAATTAAGAATGAGAAATCCCAAAGAGAAAACGTCCGATTTGATCTTTCGCTTTATTTTACTAAAAGACATTTTTTTGATTATTATATTATTATTTTACCTCTTTTTTTATTTCCAACGTGGTTACGGCACGACCGAACGGTCGGAATTCATTTTAACCAAAATTAACGGATGATACAATTCAAACGATCGGTGGAAATTTATTTTATTTTTAGATTAAGCGAGAAATGACTTAAATAAATGGCTTAAGCACGTCAAAAGGGGGTATAAAAAGTAAATGAAAACGAGAATGAAAATACATGAAACAAAATGTGGACCACCACGGGTACATATAATGAATTGAAAAGCTTAGTTTGAGAACTTACCCGTTGAAGAACGAAGAACGGATGAAGAACGGTGAATAACGGAGGAAAACCTTCACGGATTTGCTTACGGAAACCTCTCGGAAGCGTTACGGAAGCACCTCGGCTTGGATTTTCTTCACGAAAACAATTTTTTTCACCCAAAACAGCTGAAATACCTCACCAGGGGCATCCGCCCTCCTTAGAACAGCCCCCTTCAGCCTATTTATAAGAAAAAGGGGGAGGAGGTTGCCGCCCAGCTCGCCCAGGCGAGCTGGGTTGCTTCCTCCAGAAGCAATCCAGCTTCAAAAAATATTCTGGAAGGCCCAAATCAAATTTTCGAAATTTCTATTTGCACCCCCCCAATTTTGATAAGTTCACCCCCTTCTTTCGTAATTTACGGAAAAGTTACGGAAGCATATAGGACTTGATTTTATTCTTTTTTTCTCTTCCGTCTCACCCGTATTAAGTTAATTATGCTTATTTAGGGTTATGGGAATTTTACGGAAGCATTACGGGTGTCCCGGAAGCCCCGGAATCCCATTTTTCAACACAACGGGGGGTGTGGTGGCCACCTAGATCGCCCAGGCGAGCTCAGCTCGCCCAGGCGAGCTCAGCTCGCCCAGGCGAGCTAGGTTGCTTCAACCTTAAGCAAGAAATTGCCCAGAAACCTCTAGAAGGGCCCAGATTCGAAAAGTACTATTTGCACCCCCATTTTACTAAATACACCCCCCTTTGCTGTTTTTTTTTTGTGATTCTTTTTCCGTAACGTTACGAAACTTTACGAATTTCGTAACGATACTTATTTTCCTTCCGCAAGGTTACGAATCCTTACGGATTATGTATTTACTCTTTTTTACCTTTCGAAGAAGTTACGGAACTCACGGATTGCGCAAAAACACCTCTTTTCGACTTCCGCCACATTACGGAATTTCACGGATCGCTCAAGCCTCCTTCCTTTTGATTTCTGAGACGTCTCGGGACTTCGTTTATTGTGCAACAAAGGACGCCAAGTATCTCAAAGCGGCTAACCAAAGGTTGCATGTTTTCAAGTAACAATCCCCGGACGAAATTAGGGTATGACACCTACAAAGACACATCCAACTAAAATTTAGCATGAAGATTATTTTGCATGAAATACATAACCATACTATTTTAGTTATCCCAAGTATAGCAACCAAGAAGTCAACCAATTTTTGTGTGGTCTTTATTATTTGTAGGTGTTACCATACAACTAATAAAGATCACCACTCAGTGTGTATTATTTTGAAGGAAAGAATTTGACATTCTACTGCAATTTATGCACAATGTACCCACCTTGGTGCAGCGAGTTTAACCAAACAAATACGCCAATTCAATTCAAACAACTTTAAGCATTCATATGACTTATGTAATTGCATCTAAAACAATGTCCAAAACTTCAAACTTAGTTCATACCCTTGGCATTTAATTTAATAACCTAAGTTGATCGTGCACCTAAAATAATGGTTGAACATGTGTAAAGATCATTACCCATTCAACTTCAAAATCACATAGAATAGTCATTGTGGCATTTCATCAAACAGTTGGTGTGCACATGTTAAAACATGTATGAATGAGGGATAAGGAGCAATATGACATGCAAATTTACAAAAGAATCAAGGATAGGCCTATAGTCATCCATTGCAGCCACCAATCCAAGCATTTCGATTATGGGTTTGCACATAACTCATCTCACAAATATTGCAAAGAAAACAACAAATAAAGCACCAAACATCACAAGGAAGAGGTAAAATTAGATGGAGATGGCACTTACTTGAGTGGGATGAAAGCAATGCAAGAAAAATGGCACAAAGGTGCCCAAAAAAGCTTGAAGTTGGCTGCAAAAATGGAGTTCACGTGGGTCTTTAGGTAATGGCTTTTGAATTTTGGGGTAAGATGTGGTGAAATCTGATTTCACCCCTCCCCTTTTATTTTTCGTCAGCCTCTGCTCGCCCAGGCGAGCTGGCCACTCGCCTAGGTGAGCTAATAATTTTTTTTTTTGCAATTTTTTTTGCAAAGTTTTTGAGTTATCATTACATATTTCCCTTTTAAGCCTTATAATTATGTACAAACTCTAGGTAAACTTACGAGATAATTCAAGAAAATGAACAAGTATGAAACATAAAATTAAAGAGCAAAGTTAGAGATACTAGGAGCACTACTTTAACGTCTTTAGTTGGACGTGTGGTCTGAGGTTGAGGCTTCACCATCTCATCCTCCCTAACTCCCTTCCTTGATTGTGAGCAGATCTGATCATGGACCTAGCACCTGTAGGCACCTTCTCGTATCACCTTTCCACTTGCCCCTAGGCTTACCCAAATTGGTGTGGTGCTAACCATCACCCCAAAATGACTCTTCATTCATTTTTCGATTTGCATGATACTTTGATGATAAGATGCGGATGCATGCATGTTTATGATCGAACGTTAAACGTAATAATTAAATGGGTGTTGTGATTTTCCATTGTTGTGTTCAATTTTACTTAAGGCTTACAGCACCCCTACTGAACGTGCCGAATGGCTCCGAAATACCAGTCGTGTGAGTGAGCAAGAACGAGAGTTTATGTTCATGCTCAAAGGCAATAAAAAGTGCAAAGGACACAATACTGGAGCGAGAGATGCAAATCATTAAGCCTTCGAATTGCCAAGTATTACACGTAATATCGCTTGACGATATCGGAATTCATAGGCAAAGGCAGCTCTTCATCATCCATGTTCATAAGCAACAACGCTCCTCTTGAGAAAGCTTTCTTCACAACAAGCGGTCCTTCATAGTTCGGGGCCCATTTTCCTCGGTGATCCTTTTGAACCTGCTACACTTTCTTCAGAACAAGATCCCCTTCGCTGAACTTACACGGGCGCATTCTTCTGTCAAAAGCTTTTTTCACTCTGCTTTGATATAGTCGCCTATGGCTCATGGCAGCCAATCTCTTACCCTCGATAAGATTTAATTGATCAAAGTGTGCCTGGGCCCACTCTGTTTCTTCCAATCTTGACTCTACTAGGATTCTTAAAGAAGGAATCTCCACCTCAAATGGGAGCACAACTTCC
This sequence comes from Glycine max, assembly GCF_000004515.6. Taxonomy (NCBI): domain Eukaryota; kingdom Viridiplantae; phylum Streptophyta; class Magnoliopsida; order Fabales; family Fabaceae; genus Glycine; species Glycine max. The sequence continues at coordinate 18,525,536 of NC_016091.4, read as the reverse complement.
ATCCCGTACACCAAAGAGAACGGGGTTGCCCTAGTGGATGTAAGCACAGAAATCTGATAACCATGCAATGCAAAAAGGGAGCATCTCGTGTTAATCCTTATATGATACGGTCATTTTCTGAATGATCTTCTTGATGTTCTTATTGGCAGCCTTAATTGCCCCGTTCATCTTGGGCCTATAAGGTGTGGAATTATGGTGTTGGATTTTGAAGTCCTCACACATTTCCTTCATCATCTTGTTGTTTAAATTGGTGGCATTATTGGTTATGATCTTCCTGGGTAAGCCATATCTGCACATTATCTCCTTCTTAATGAATCTAATCACCACACTTCTAGTCACACTAGCATATGAACTTGCTTCCACCCATTTGGTGAAGTAATCAATGGCGACTAAAAGGAAGTGGTGCCCGTTTGAAGCCTTGGGTTCGATGGCCCCGATCATGTCTACGCCCCACATTGAGAATGGCCATGGTGTTGGCAATACGTTCAACGATACAGGTGGAGCATAAACATTATCAGTGAAGGTCTGACATTTATGGCATTTCCTTACATGAACGCAACAATCATTCTCCATAGTGAGCCAATAATACCCTGCCCTTAGAATCTTTTGGGCCATGGCATGTCCATTGGCATGCATACCAAAGGATCCCTCATGCACCTTCACTAGTATTTGTTCGACCTCTCTTGCATCCACGCATCAAAGCAACACCATGTCAAGGTTTCTTTTGTACAAGATATTTCCACTCAGGAGGAAATCGGTTGCCAACCTTCATAAGGTCCTCTTGTCATTGTCAGAGGCCTCAGGCAAGCATTCCTTGTCTTCAATGTATCGTTTGATATCAAAGTACCAAGGCTTACCATCATTTTGTTCTTCTATCAAACAACAATGTGCAGGCTCAACACGACATCTGAATCCGATGTATGGCAAATCTCCATGCAGGCTCACTTTGAACATGGACACTAGAGTGGCAAGGGAGTCGGCCATCTGATTTTCCTTTCTAGGAATGTGATGAAATGATATGTCATCAAAGAGTTCCATCAATTTCCTGATGTAAGTCTGGTAAGGCACCAATTTGTTGTCTCTGGTCTCCCATTCACCTTTCAACTGACGAATTACCAATGTCAAGTCCCCGTATACCTTGAGTAACTTGACCCTAAAGTCGATTGCTGCTCAGATCCCAAGGGCACATGCCTTGTACTCCGCTATATTGTTTGTGTAGTCAAAACACAACCTAGCCGTGAAAGGTATGTATTGCTTGCCTGGGGAGCACTCAGGATTTAGAGGTAGCTTGTGTTGCACAATATCTAAGCTCAAACTAGGCATATCCTGGTAAGACCAAGCGAAGATGTCTTGGTAGTTTCACAACAGAGTCAATGTCTAAGTTCTCAACCTCTTTCTCTTCTCGATGTGGCTTCACCTCTCTTTCTTATTGCTCCATCATTCTCCTCAAATTTGAGGGAAGCCCCCAATCCTCATTTTCTTCCTCCTCGGCTTGATTTACTAGTTGCCCAAAATCAACATCCAAGTCCTCGGTATCACTACTTTCACAGGACTCATTGTTTGATCTGCATCAAATCATTTAATCACAACAAAAATAAATATGCAGAAGAATGAAATGGACGAAAGTGCGAGAGGGAACATATCAAACAAAAAAGGTTGTATATTTATAAATAAAGAAATCTCGGGTCTCTCTATGATCCGCCAATTCTTCAATTCAAAACCCAGGGAGCACGGTTGCACCCAACTTGGCTGCTCTTGGCCGGTTTCTTCATCTAGCACAGCAACCTGATTCTCATGCATCCACCCCGTGCTAACAAAGCTTTGCTAATGTGGCACATAGAGACCCTCTCCATTTGTGGTCCTCGCCCTTTTAATGGGCTAGACTTCTTTCCTTTCTTTCTAAGGCGACCCTTCTCTTGTCGGCATGTGTAGGCTCGTAACCCAGACCGAACCTTCCATGATTTTCAATGAACCTCAACCTAAACCCATTCTAGGCTCATACTTATCCCTTAACACAACTCGGGCCACCATCAAGGAGGCAACAGATAGACACGGTTGCACCGAAGGAGCCTCCACATAAGAATTATTCACAATTTCTAGTGCTTGAAAAGATGTTTCCAATGACTTTTCTGCATCTTCCACATAGGGTGTAGAGGATGGACAACTCACTAGTATATCTTCTTCCCTTGACACTATCACCAGCTGTTCTTCTACCACAAACTTCAATTTCTAGTGCAGCGTTGACGGGACCACCCCAATAGAATGGATCCAAGGCCGAATTTGAATCAAGAGATCGATCTTTCCTCTCACGTCACGCCGATTACCATCAAAAGCCCTTACCACCATGGAGCTTGGCCTCATGTGCGATATGTCAAATGACAGCTTATCCAATGTAGTTTTGGGCATGACATTGAGGGAAGAGTCATTGTCAATGAGTACTTTGGTCACTATGTGGTCCATGCATTTGACAGACTCGTGCAAAGCCTTGTTATGCCCTCTGCCCTTAACTGTTATCTCCTCATCGAAAAAAGTCAGGTAATTGTTTGCAGTGATGTTGTTGACTATGCCCCCAAAGCCCTCCACTAATATGTCTTGCGCTACATAGGCCTCATTCAAAATTTTGACCAACAGCGCCCGATGAGGTTCGGAGTTCATGAGCAACCCTAATAGAGAGATCCTGGCTGGAGTCTTGTTCAATTCCTCAATCACTTTGAATTCACTCTATTGAATGATTCTCATAAATTTAGTCACCTCCTCAGCTGATATCTCCCTCATTCTAAAGTCATCTCCTTCCTCTGCAATTTTTCCAACAAGGACCTCGTCATTCACCGTCGGGTCCGCCCTTTCCCTCTTGCCTATATCCGCCTTCGCCTTCCCCTTGTCTTTTGACCTTGTTGATAGTTCGGGAGTAGTAAAAATACGTCCACTATGAGTCATTCCACTCGTACCGGAAATATTTGTAATCTTAGCAGATGGCAAGTCATTCCCAACACGTATGACGAACACGTCCTGCCTTTCGTCGGGCCCCCGTACACCATATTTACATGGTATTGCCTTATCACTCTTGTAAGGGAAGGGTGCAGGCGTCTTTGTTGTAAAGGGTTGGAAGCCTCAGGGCCTTTTAGTGGTAATGTCCCTGGTGAAATGGATCGCCGAAAGCTTAGGCTTACTCGGGTTTCTGTCACCCGATTGCATGCATACCTCCCCTTCCTTTTTCTTTGAGCTACGAATTTCAATTTGCCCCCTGTTTATCATTCCCTGCAGTAGCTCCTCAGTTACCGGGCATGTTTCCACATCGTGCGACGCCCCTGGATGCATTAAGCACGGATCTCCTTTGTCACTGTCAAGGTCAATTACATTGGCCTCGCGCAATGCTTCCAATATGAACCACCTGGAAGTCGACACATCCCTTATATGCTTCAGCCCTCGAGACTCCCATTCTTCCACTGCATTCATCGTCGAGCCTCCATGATTGGCAAGCATATTAGTCCTCATATTCGGACTATCCTCTTGAAATGTCAGCCATCCAACATCAATCAAGCTTTGTACCTTGTACTTGAGGGCTACACACTGCTTGATAGAGTGCCCCGGGACACCACCGTGATAAGTGCATGTGGCATTGGGATTGTAGCATCGGGGAAATGGAGGTTGATAGACTGATCGAGGTCGTACCCGAATCAAATAAATATTAAAATGTAGTAACTAGGAAGTGATCCTAGGTCGTTTCCCAACGAGCAATGATACACCAATTGTTCACAACAGATAGTAGGAAATAGTAACAAATTGGGGGGGGGGGGGGTTGTTTGCTTTTGTAAATTAAACAACGAGTAAAATTAAATTAGAATTTATCAGAATTAAAATACGTTGCTTCCCCTTGATTCACAAGCAAGTCTCTTATCCTAGGTTGCGAGAATTTATCCTTTATCAGTTCAACCACTTAATCCAACCCAAAATTAAATTACTGAGAGAAATTTAACATAAAGCATTCATTATGTGATTAAGCATCACACACACCAATTACTCATAAACAATCATTAAGCATGAACGTAAATTAAGCGCAGAGACAATTAATCAAGCACTAAGCATGCATGAATTAATAGCAACAAATTCAGAGTAATTAGTAAAGAGGAAAAACTGAACAGAATTTAACAGTAATAATTGAACCTCAAAGAGAATTGTGCTTGATCCTCAAAAGAAAACAACACTGCGGACTTAGCCTTCCATTAATCAAATAGAGAACGAAATTTTATTGATAAAACTAAAAGCCTGAACTAGAATTATAAAAAACAAAAATAAAAGAGAAAGAGAAGAGAGACTAAAACTAAAAACGAAAAATAGAGGAGAGAGAGAGAGAAGAGACTAGAACCTTGGTGCTGTTATATAGTTTTTCAGCCCCTAAGCTCACAAATCTGTTTTAAATCCAAGCCCATAAGTAAAATCAAATCAAATCTAGATAAGACAAGATAAGATAAGATAAGATCTAGATGAAATAATATCTAGATGAGATCAAATCTAAATAATATCTAGATAAGATAAGATAAGATAAGATCTAATTTTGTAGAATAAATTAGTCTGCCCTCTTCAAGTCCAAGCCCAATTCTGGATTCAAGCCCAAGCCCAATTCTAGATTCAAGCCCAATGCTTCATTAATTCCTGAAATTAGATTAAAAATATCAAATTAGCTGAATGGGCCCAAATAATAAAACTGACTCATAAATTTGACAATTAAGACTAATCAGTATTTAAAATGGTGCAAAAAGGGTTAAGAAATAGGATAAAATAATGGCACATAAAAACCCCCCATACTTAGCCTTTTGCACTCCTGGGCAAAATGAAATAAAGAACAAAATCCAAGGATATCAAAGAGAGACAAACAAAAACATTTACATATTTCTCAATGAACATCAAGGAATGAAAGGAATGGGTAACATCTAACATGAAGAGATCCAAAGAGTCAAGACATTCGTAAAAATCATCCAAGCAACCCAATCATGGAAAAATAGTTAATCAGCTCAATAATGAAAAATGATTAAGCCTCAAAAGATATACACTCTATCTCTCAAGTGTCTAGGCTACTGTTTACTCTCGAAGCACCCATGAAAACAAACACCACATAGACTTAGCAAAATTCTAAAATTGACAAACGACTTGACAACACATGCATATGAGGATCAAAAGGTCTTTAAAGGTTGTAATGGGGCCAAGGACAAGGTAGGGAAAAATATGGAATAAGTAGCTAAATCCCAAAGGAATAGAGGAGCAATAGGGAATAAGTGGAAATTAAGCACAAGTAGTAAACCCAAACCCTCTAATATCAACAAAATCAACCAAGGCTCCCAAATCAAGTTCTCATATCAAGACCTTATTTATTCAACTTCAATTCTTTTCTTCTTCGTCTTCTTTTTTTTATGAATAGTACGAAATTGCAGAATTTGCAGCAACTGAATTTTTTTTTTCATTTTTGATTTTTTTTATTGAATAGTACGAAATTGAAGATTAAAGAAAGAACTAGGCAATATATATATACATCAAGCATGGCCAAAATAAAACATTAAGCATGGCCAAAATAAAACATTAAGCATGGCCAAAAATCATATCTTCTAATGAAACATACCCCCCCCCCCCCCATACTTATTCCCAAAACAATTCCAAAGCTCCAAAATTCCTTAAGGGTAAGGTGATATCATGGTTTTTCACTTAAGGCTTGTAATGAGCTTCAAAACAAAGAAAGGGGAAAATAGGCTCAAAGGGGCTATCAAAGGAATTAATTCAAGGTAAGTCCATTTGGCTAGAAGCTTATAAGAACAAAATTTCCTAAATCATTTCCAAATATGCATGTGAATTAGGAAGCATCAACAAGAATCAAGCCAAGGCTATTGTGCAAGCAATCAATGGGGCAAAACACACCAAAAGATTATGATGATGGATGGCTCGAATTCTCACAAAGGTAAAATTATCACTTTCAAATTGAGCTTACAAGGATTTCAAGTCACAAAATGTCAAGAGACTTTTATTTTCAGAACAATTACCCATTACTTGAACATATCCTATAATTCAAAGACAAACATGCAAATTTAACACAACAAAACTAACAAAATTAAACTAGAACCCAACAAAACTAACATAATTAAACTAATTTAGCACAACTAAAAAAACTAACAAAACTAGCAAAACCAAAGAACACTCCCCCCATACTTAAACAACACATTGTCCTCAATGTAGCACATGTAAAAGATTAAAAGCAATTAAACCATCAAATAGAATCGGACAAATGTAATAAAAGTAAAGAAGGAGATAGGAAAAGAAAAACTCCCTAAGTCATGGCGGAAAAGAAGTAAGTTGAAGTAAGGAGATCTTTTGAGCAAGGACAACCCCCAATGTGTAATTGGATGCATCGCACATTAGCTCAAATGAGACTGTCCAATTAGGTGCCTGAATGATAGGGGTGGTAGTCACTGCACGCTTGAGGCAACCAAAAGCCTTTTTGCATTTATCATTAAAGTCAAACTCCACCTCCTTTTGCAACAAGTTGGATAGTGGAAGGGCTACCTTGCTAAAATCTCTTATAAAGCTCCTGTAGAATCGTGCATGACCAAGGAAAGATCGCACCTCTCGCACGCAAGAGGGGTAAGGCAATTGTGAAATAACAAAAATTTTTGCAGGATCTACTTCAATGCCCTTATTGGAAATAATGTGGCCTAAAACCATACCTTGCTCAACCATAAAATGACATTTTTCAAAATTTAGAACAAGGTTAGTTTCAGTGCATCTATTCAAAACCTTTTCCAGACTATCCAAACAAACATCAAAAGAGGATCCATATATAGTGAAATCATCCATAAACACCTCTATGCAATTTTCTAAAAAATCACTAAAAATACTAATCATGCACCGCTGGAAGGTACCAGGGGAATTGCACAGGCCGAAAGACATCCTCCTATAGGAAAAAGTGCCGAAGGGGCAGGTGAATGTGGTCTTTTCCTGATCCTCATGAGCAATAGTGATTTTCATATAACAAGAAAAACCATCAAGGAAACAGTAGTGAGATTTACCTGCTAGGCGTTCAAGCATCTGGTCAATGAATGGCAGTGGAAAATGGTCCTTTTTGGTAACCTGGTTCAGCCTCCTATAGTCGATGCATACTCTCCAATTATTCTGCACCCGAGTAGGAATCAGCTCCTCCTTCTCATTTTTTATCACGATGAGGCCGGTTTTCTTTGGAACTACCTGGACGGGACTCACCCATTGGCTGTCGGAGATAGGATAAATGATTCCAGCTTGCAAAAGCTTGGTTACCTCCTTCTTCACTGCATCAAGAATCACCGGGTTGAGTCTTCTCTGTCGCTGTCTTACTGGTTTAGCTTCATCTTCTAAATTTATTTGATGCATACATGTGGATGGGCTAATACTAGGAATGTCCGCCAGGGTCCAGCCTATAGCCTTCGTATGCTTCTTGAGAACTGATAACAGCTTCTCCTCTTGCTCATCAACAAGGGAGGCAGATATAATTACTTGAAAACTTTTGCTATCATCCAGCAGATGGTTTCTCAGCCTGTACCTCATATAGAAAGTCAGAGGTATGCGTACTTCTTGAAACATGGTTAGTTCTATCTGACTCTATAAAATCAATCTCAAGAGGTAAAACATCAGCAGACATGTAATCAATATCAAATTCAGATTCACTCTCAGCATCAAATTCAGACATATGATCAAGTACAAATTTAGATTCAATGCATGAAGAGTGATAGGCATGTAGATTAGAATGAAGATCAGTCATGTATTCATCAACAATATGGTCAATTATTTCAACACGAAATACAGAAAGATCTTCAAATGGGTGATTCATAGCATCAAGAATATTATAATGAACAGTTCTATCACCAAACTCCATAGATAGTGTGCCTGCATATACATCTATCTTAGTTCTAGCAGTTTTCATAAAAGGTCTGCCTAGAATGATGGGAACTAATCCTTTAGAAAATCCCTCCTCTATATTTAAAATATAAAAAACAACAGGGAAAATCAGCTCACCAACTCTAACTAAGACATCCTCTATGAAACCAACAGGATAGGCAACACATCTATTAGCTAAATGAATCACCACATCAGTTGACTGCAAAGGACCTAGAGATAGAGAATTAAAAATAGACAGAGGCGTAACACTAACAGAAGCTCCTAAATCTAGCATGGCATTGTCAAACTTATTGTTCCCTATAATACAAGGTATGCTGAATGTACCTGGATCTTTACATTTTTTAGGGATTTGGGGAACAGATTTACCAATCAATGCGGAGACATTTCTGCCCATACTAATTATTTCACTTCCTTTAAGTTTCCGCTTATTAGTGCACAACTCCTTCAAGAATTTAGCATATCTTGGAATTTTATTTATTGCATCCAGCAGAGGTATGTTTACCTCTACTTTCCTAAATGTTTCCAAGATCTCCTTCTCTGCCTCTTCCATTTTTTTGTTGGAAATTGCTCTTGGAGGGAATGGAAGAGGGATATGCTGCTTCTCTTTAGATTCACCTGCATAGAAATTGTTAGGTAACTTACTCTTTAAATTTTTGTCACCATCTTTTTCTGGAGTAGAGTGAGGTTGGGCAGGTTCATTGGCGGATGAGGAAGATGCTACTGGTTGAGGTCCTTGACACTGCTTTCCTAACCTCAATGTAATGGCACTCACATTTTTGGGATTCTGGACTGATTGAGAAGGTAATCTATCAGAATTCTGGGATTGTTGTTGATTTAACTGTGTAGCCAAATCTCCCATTTGATTAGTTAAGCTCTGAATGGAGGCTCTGGTCTCTTGCTGAAACTGTATGTTTTGCATAGTCATTTGCCTCACAAGTTCTTCAATGGAAGGTTGCGGAGGGGCCTCAACTGTTTGTTGTTTCTGAGGTTGTTGCTGTTGTTGTTGTTGCTGAATTGGTGGAGGAACGTATGGTATGCTTGGGCCAGCAACATTTTGAAAATAAGGTTGTTGTTGTTGCTGCTGTTGTGAAGGATTCGACCATCTAAGGTTGGGATGACTCCTCCATCCGGGATTGTACCTGTTGCTGGAGAGGTCATAGTTATTTTGTTGTGGCTAATTTTGTTGTTGAGGTTGAGGAGGTCTGTTGTAGATGTTTGCAGCATAAGCTTCAGGCTGTTCAATTGCTTTAGATTGTTGCCCAGAAGGGCAAAGCTATGTGTGGTGGTCGGCAGAGGAGCATAAACCACAGAGTCTGGTGACAGGTGCAGATTTTTTATTCATGGCCAGTTGGGTTACTAGGTTAACCAAGTCATCTAGTTTACCTTCAAGCTTCTTAGTCTCACCTGATGAAGATGAATTTGTGGCTACTTCATGCACTCCTCTAATGACAATAGCATCATTTATGGCACTGAATTACTGGGAGTTGGAAGTCATCTTCTCAATTAAATTTATGGCTTCAGCAGGGGTCATGTCTCCAAGGGCTCCACCACTGGCAGCATCTATCATACTTTTCTCCATGTTGTTGAGTCCTTCATAAAAATATTGGAGAAGGAGTTGCTCAGAAATCTGGTGGTGAGGGCAGTTTGCACACAATTTCATGAATCTTTCCCAGTACTCATACAAGCTTTCTCCACTAAGTTGCCTGATGCCTGAAATGTCTTTTCTCATGGCAGTGGTCCTAGATGCAGGGAAGAATTTCTCCAAGAACACTCTCTTAAGGTCATCCCAGCTAGAGATGGGTCTGGGAGCAAGGTAGTACAGCCAATCTTTTGCCACTCCCTCCAGTGAATGAGGAAAATCCTTTAGAAAGATATGATCTTCCTGGACATCAGGGGGCTTCATGGTGAAACAAACAATATGGAACTCCTTAAGATGCTTATAAGGATCTTCACCTGCAAGACCATGAAACTTGGGCAGCAAATGTATTAGTCTAGTCTTGAGAACATATGGAACATCCTCATCAGGGTACTGGATGCACAAGCTTTCATAGGTGAAATCAGGTGCAGCCATTTCCCTTAGAGTCCTCTCACGGGGTGGAGGGTGTGTCATATTCTCATAATGTACAAAATCAGAATGTTTAAAATTATAATGCTCAAAATCACCAATATCAGAATGCTCAGGATGCTCAAAAGGTACTAAATGATGTCTAACTAATCTATAAAATGTCCTATCTATCTCAGGATCAAAGGGTTGTAAGTCAGATGGATTTCCTCTAGTCATACACTAAATTCAGCATGCACAACTAGTTGCCTTCTTATGCAAGTAACAGTGTAGGTTTGAACTACAACTACCATTAAATGATATCCAAATGACTTGAAATTTTGTGAGCAACCTTATAAAATGATGAGAAGATAGCACAAAAAATTTCAAATGAAAATTCAAAGTCTAACTATATAAGCTAAAAATGATAAGTTAAGAAAAATAAGAGAATAATACTTGGAAAATAAAAAACTTTTGACAGAATCACTTTTTTTGGACGATGGAGACCTCAGCCAGCCTATAGCAGGCTACCATGGCGTAGGAAAATTTTTTCTACCCCAAATACATATATAATAATTGTGATTCTGATAATTGGAGCAAAAGTTATGGTCGTTTGAAGTTTTGACAAAAATCAAATTTGCTACTTTTTTGGAACTTTCAAATCTGACTAAACTAAAGGCTCTAGATATTTTTTCCACAAAATATAGATTAAAAGAAGTTACCACAAAAAAAATTCAGCCAAAAATAACAACTCTAGCTACTAAAACAAAAAATCCCAAATAATTCAGCAAGGGTGGTCGCTAAAATCCGTCGCTACATGATTTCCACTACTACTTCGTTTTGCCGCAAGCAAAAGTGGGCGCTAAGTCCGTCGCAAAACACTTTTCACAACAAAACACCCAAAACTGAAACAGGGGAAGCGCTCAACAGAAAAACTAAAACAGAACACACACACAACAAAATACCAAGACACTAAACAACACTAACACACGAACACAACACTAACAATTAAACATAAAACACGAAAGAATTAAACACTAACACGACACTAGCTATTATGAACCTTTGGACACTGCTCCCAAGCAACGGCGCCAAATTTGATTGAGGCCGTACCCGAATCAAATAAATATTAAAATGTAGTAACTAGGAAGTGATCTTAGGTCGTTTCCAACGAGCAATGATACACCAAATGTTCATAACAGATAGTAGGAAATAGTAACAAATGGGGGGTTGTTTGCTTTTGTAAATTAAACGAGTAAATTAAATTAGAATTTATCAAAATTAAAATACGTTGCTTCCCCTTGATTCACAAGCAAGTCTCTTATCCTAGGTTGCGAGAATTTATCCTTTATCAATTCAACCACTTAATCCAACCCTAAATTAAATTACTAAGCGAAATTTAACATAAAGCATTCATTATGTGATTAAGCATCACACACACCAATTACTCATAAACAATCATTAAGCATGAGCGTAAATTAAGCGCAGAGACAATTAATCAAGCACTAAGCATGCATGAATTAATAGCAACAAATTCAGAGTAATTAGTAAAGAGGAAAAACTGAACAAAATTTAACAGTAATAATAGAACCTCAAAGAGAACTGTGCTTGATCCTCAAAAGAAAACAACGTTGCGGACTTAGCCTTCCATTAATCAAATAGAGAACGAAATTTTATTGATAAAACTAAAAGTCTGAACTGGAATTATAAAAAACGAAAATAAAAGAGAAAGAGAAGAGAGACTAAAACTAAAAATCAAAAATAGAAGAGAGAGAGAGAGAGAAGAGACTATAACCTTGGTGCTGTTATATAGTTTTTCAGCCCCAAAGCTCACAAATTTGTTTTAAATCCAAGCCCATAAGTAAAATCAAATCAAATCTAGATAAGATAAGATAAGATCTAGATGAAATAATATCTAGATGAGATCAAATCTAAATAATATCTAGATAAAATAAGATAAGATCTAATTTTGTAGAATAAATTAGTCTGTCCTCTTCAAGTCCAAGCCCAATTCTGGATTCAAGCCCAAGCCCAATTCTAGATTCAAGTCCAATGCTTTATTAATTCTTGAAATTAGATTTAAAACATCAAATTAGCTGAATGGGCCCAAATAATAAAACTGCCTCATAAATTTGACAATTAAGACTAATCAGTATTTAAAATGGTGCAAAAAGGGTTAAGAATATGATAAAATAATGGCACATCATAGACTTTTTCGGGGCTCACCATAGCTAATTCGTTGCTGAGCAAGGATGGCAGCAGGTCAGCATATGGCATTGGCATTGGTATTGGGGTGAACTCTGCGGGTTTTCTTTCTAGGAAGTTCCTCCTTAGGTTGGTGTTTGTATTAGGGTTGGGATTTACATTTGGTCAGGGAGCTGTGGGGAATGGATTTTGTGGGTTGTGTTAAGGAGGTCTTTGTGATTCATTGGGCATGCTTGTTCGGACAGGCGTCGGGCGGGGGGGAGACCCGATGTTGGCCGAGTAATTATGTTGGTGTGAAGGATATTGGTACATGGGATCTTGAGGGGTTTGTTGGGAATTTGGTTGTGTGGGTGTTGTGGTTACGGCATGGGCATCTCCCTCCTTTTTCTTTGCCCCACCTGTTCCAGTCCTCCTATTTTCAGCACTTGTTGATGCGGTGTAATCGAATTTGCCCTTTCTTAGGCCCACTTCGATCCTTTCGCCCGCAAATACCAGATCTGCAAAGCTTGAAGGCATGTAACCCACCATCTTCTCATAGTAAAACACTGGTAATGTGTCCATTATCATTGTTATCATTTCCCTCTCCATCATTGGGGGCGCTACTTGAGCTTCCAGATCCCTCCACCTCTAGGCATATTCTTTGAAGGACTCATGCTCCCTTTTGCACATGTTTTGCAATTGCATTCTATCCGGGGCCATGTCAGAATTGTACTGGTACTGCCTAATGAAGGTAGCCATTAGGTCTTTCCAAGAACGGATCCAGGAAGATTCCAAATTAGTGTACCAAGTGATAGCTGCCCCGGTCAAACTCTCTTGAAAAAAATGCATCAAGAGCTTCTCATCCTTCGCGTACGCCCCCATCTTTCGGCAGTACATCTTCAGGTGGTTCTTGGGGCAAGTAGTCCCCTTGTATTTGTTAAAGTCCGGCACCTTGAACTTCGAAGGAATGATGATGTCGGGTACTAGGCACAGTTCCGCCATGTCGACAAAAGGGTAGTCTCCCCATCCTTCAATGGCCCTTAGCCTTTCTTCTAGGTGATCAAAATTTTTCCTTTCCATCATGGCAGGAGGCAGTCTTTCCACAAAAAAATGTAAGGGTTATAGTTGCAATTGTGGGCGATACTGAAGGCCCCCTAAGGTGTTTGGCTGGGGTATGCCACCAAATGCTTTCCCCTCGGCGGCATATCCGGGGTAAGGCTCGAAGTCGGCCAGCATGTGGTCTCGGGGTACTTCATGTGTCTCCCCCATGGGTTAAGCAGCATGTGCATGCCCAGACTGAGGTTATTGGCTCTCAAGGGTATAGGAGTGGAGTGGTCGATGTTCTCATTGGGCACATGTGCAACATTGGGTGGTGTATAATTGGGAGGCAAGCCATACGGTGGGAATGGATGCTTGCTCTAGACCTGCGCAAAATGGGGGCCACCCGTACTTCCTAATACTTTGCCCCCCTGACCTACCATGTTCAGGACTGGATGACTTACTTGATTCACACCAGATGGGTTAGTCGCGTCTACCTCAATGGCAGCACTTGTAGCGGCAACTGCATCCGTGTTGACCTCCATCATTTTCCTCATGCTCATAATGGTCTCCATCATGGTAGTCGTTTGTTCTTTCATGGCATCCATGTCAGCCTTCAACTGTTCCTGAACTTCCTCTATCTTGCTCATGATTTTAGCCTTGGCACAGGTTCGGTAAGGGTGCCGTAAAGCGCATACATTCTTTTTGGTTACTATGGTTACTTTTTTATGATGACAATGACTGCTAAAAACAGAATGCAATGAGTAATGCAACAACTGGATAAATGTGAATGCATGACAATGATAAGTCGCTGAAGTATTGAATTCACACAAAACATTTCGTAGAATATAGGGTCGAATCAAATCCTATTTTCATTAAAACAACATGGTTCATCACATCTTGTCATAGTCAAAGCATAAATACAACACAGACTCCTCAACGACTCCTAATTATGTGGGTCATTAGTTCGACCATGTGTTAACAGAAATTGAAAAGACCGTGGACTTCGTCGGAAGCCGAGTATGTGTCAGCCACTGCCTTGGCTCTGGCTAACAACCTTGGCAGCTCTTGACTCTCATTCAGAGTGAGAGCGAATATATTCATCCATTTCATGGCTTCCCCGTGCAATAACTCTATCACCCTATCTATCGCTTCCCTTTCAATCTATAGAGCCGACACCTTTGCCTGTTCATCTTCCAGCATCTGTCCATGGCTAACAGCAAGGTTCACCTTCTCCTTATATTGATCAATGATTATTAACATATTCTCTTCTATTTTGCTTAGCTGTTCCATCAAACTTCTCTTTGACCTCTGACAAGCCTTTAACTTATCCTCTAACACCAGGCTTTCCATCCTTGATTCGTCCCTCTCGACCTTTCTAAGCTTGAGCTCGTTACTGCTGCCCCAAAGAGCCCCTCAGAACTTGTTCCTGCTCCATTCTTCCTTTCAGGCCCTTTTTGTTTCCCGCTCTAATGCTTCAACTGTGGTCATGTTGATATCTTTCAGCTCATCACACTCTTTCCTGACGCTAGTGACTGTTGTCTTCAACTTCTCTTTCTCCATTCTTGTCTTTTTGAGCTCTATTTTCAAAGCTTACACTTTTTCACTTTCCTCAGGAATTTCAACCTCTTTCTCACTTAGACTTTTCAGATTTGGGAGCCAAGTTATCCCTTGCGTTCTAGACTTCAACCACTTGTGATAGCCATCGATGACGCCATTGCTACTTCCCCTAAGCTCCTTATCTTTTCTTCCCACTCTATTCCATGCTTTACGGATTTTCTGAAGTATCTTCGCATTAGCTTCATTAAGACCTCGCGCGATGAAAGACGTGATGATTTCCTCCGACGGTGCACCTCTCATAGGGTAGCCTAACTGTCTTATGGCCAGCATGGGATTATAATTAATACAACCTCTCGTCCCCATCAAGGGGACATTTGGGAATCCCTCACACGAGCATAACACTCCTGCCCCTCCTTCTTTCCACCATGAGAACCAACTAATGGACGCTCCCGTCATGCCTGCCAAGAGTTCTTCCCAATTTTATTTGCCCTTTTCCAGAGCACATGCGGTGACCTTGTAGGGGACAGACAAATCTACCTTCATGATTAAAAACGTGGGATACCAACCTTACATAAAGAGCAAGTGTACAATAGACAATTCTTGCATTGCTCTTCTCGCATCTCAAGTCGAACATATCATATGTATCCGCCAAAACAGCGATGACCAGGCTTTCCTTGCTGTGGTGATAAGCCAGAAAGGCGTTGATTGTCGCTAGATCCACCAACCCGTCTACATTCAGGAATAGTACTTCCCAAACACTAGCAGAGCTAATACATCGACGAATGTTGCCCATTCTCCTTGACTGGTAAACACAGGAATGATGCATACTATTACGATGTATGAAGATATGCATGACTAGATCAAGGAAACAAGACATAGTGAGTTTGTTTTGTGTCCCTAGTTTAGGATCCTAATGGAGGGGATCAAAAGTTTGTTATCCGATGATAATTCTCAAGGGTAGTTGTACGTAACTTTCAAGGTTTCTAGAAATATCATCCTCTTTGATAACAACATTGTGGTGGTAGGGACTACCAGCGACAACGTATCATCAAAAGAGGAAAACTCTAGATGAGGCTTCATTGTTATCAAGCGGGTCAAAGACCTAGCAAGACCACAGATCGACCTCCACTCCCTATGTATCACACAGACCCGGGTATAGGGCCTAATACCTCAACATGTGTGCAAAGGTGTAGGTGCCATGTGTGCATAGCACAAACAAATATTTCTAGCTACGGATGTAATAGATAGACACACAAAACAAAATAACACAGCAAATGTTATACACAAATATGAACAAAACAAAACGTAGAAGGGAAAAAGGGAAGATAAATAAAGAAAAAGTCACGATAAAATTGCACATTGATCGAATGGCCTAACTTTCTAACAAAAATCCCCAGTGGAGTCGCCATCTGTCGCAACCTACCCTTTGACGAGCGAGAGTCACCACCAATGTTTATTCGATAAAAACGTTAGAAAAACTAAAAAGAGGTCTACGAATATTGAAAATAAGGGTTAGGGAGTTGTTTACGCGTGGGGAAGGTATTAACACCCCATGCGCCTGTCACAAGGGACGATGGCCTCAAATCAAGTGTGCAATGTGACTTCAAAAGTTATTTATTTTCCCCCTTTTTTATATCTTTATTTTTTGGGGTCGACAAAGGGATGCCCTTGCTTCTATGTATCCTCAGGTGCGATGAGGAATTCAGACCTACGTAGTTCTTTAAAGTGAGAAAGTTAGTGTGTCAAATTTTTTTTATGCTTTTGAAAGATTCTTTTTTAAACAACAAGAACAAAAAGGGTCATTAAGGCGTTGGACCTTGAAGGATCTCAAGTGACTTTGGCAGAGAGAAATCCAGTTATGAATCGATTTTATCTTAGTTCTATTTGTTAAATTTCTCTAAAAGACAACTTTACGGCGCTAATGATCGGTTAAGATTATACATTACAAAAGAAAGGTGATTACCGATGATAGAAGGAGGAGATGAATATGAACAAAACAACAAAGAGAACCCCTAAGGGTGCATAGATCACATTCATATCTTAAAAAAAAAAAACTAACCGATGGTCGCACGAAGAACACCGAACGAAGAACGATGTAGAGGTTGATCACAGTCACGATTTGGCAGCACCTCGGCTTCGTTTTCTCTTCTTTCTTCTTCTTCTCCCTTATTTCTCTCAATTTCTCTCAATATTGAATGCTGGAACCCCTTCCTAATCTCCCCTTCATTCCTATTTATAGAAAAAATGGCATTTGGAACCATGGCAACTCGCCCAAGTGAGCTGGAGCTCGCCCAGGCGAGCTGAGACTTACTCCTGAAGTTATTGGCTCACCCAGGCGAGCTGGTTCCTTTAGGCTAAAGACATTGAAGTCTTGAAAATGTAAAGACTGAAGACATTGAAGTCTTGAAAAGGTAAAGACTGAAGACATTGAAGTCTTGAAAAGTAAAGACTTAAGACATTGAAGTCTTGAAAATGTAAAGACTGAAGACATTGAAGTCTTCAAAAGTAAAGGTTGAAGACATTGAAGTCTTGGAATGTAAAGACTGAAGACATTGAAGTCTTGAAAATGTAAAAGACTGAAGGCATTGAAGTCTTGAAAAGTAAAGACTAAGACATTGAAGTCTTGAAAATGTAAAGACTGAAGACATTGAACTCTTGGAAAGTAAAGACTGAAGACGTTGAAGTCTTGAAATGTAAAGACTGAAGACATTGAAGTCTTGAAAATGTAAAGACTGAAGACATTGAACTCTTGGAAAGTAAAGACTGAAGACATTGAAGTTTTGAAAATGTAAGGACTGCAGACATTGAAGTCTTGAAAATTTAAAGAGTGAAGACATTGAAGTCTTAAAATGTAAAGACTGAAGAAATTAAGGTCCAGAAAACTTAGTAAAAAGACCCTTTTGCCCCTCATTTTGGTATATTTCGCATTTTTTATCAAAACATTGAACGATCTTTCATCTTGTGTGGTAAATGGTGTTGAACAACGCATTTCGGCTAGCGAGAATCAAAACATCAATGAATGATAGTCCCCAGATGAAATTAGGGTCTGACAGCTAAGGATAAAAAGAAGTCTTTCGTTGAATCACACAAGAAGGTCAAGTTGGATGAGACTTAGAAAAAGAAGGAAGCCTTAGAGTTGGAAGAGTGTGTTCTTGCATATGTGAAAGCTTTGTGAGATGAAGAGCATAAGAAAAAGCTGGTTAAAGATGCAAGACTTGTTGACTTAGCAGACAAGACATCTGAAGAAATTCATGAAGACGTTGTTCTGGAATCTCTTAAGACATTGTCTACTGAAGAAGTTCAAAGGCAAAGTTCAGAGAAAGACACCATGATGCACATAGATGGTGAGCTAGTGCTTGAAGTTGTAATAGTTGAGTCCATTCTAGCATAGTCTGAACAAAAGTTAAAGAAGGCAGAGATGGAAGAACTGGAAAAAGTTTAATCTACAATAGAACATGTTGCTGGACTCCTGTCTATGGATGTTGCTCAAAGATAGACAAAGATGGAAGTTGTTGTTGTTCCTAAAGATATGGATCATGCAGAAAGGGAAACTCTTGAAGAGGTCATGCTCCAATTTGTTATTGAAGCATCCTTGAATAATACTTGTTGTGCCAATAGTGGCCTTGAGAAACTTGTAAGCCAGAAGTGGCAGAAAATAATACTTGTTGTAATCAAATTTGATTAATGGAATCCTTTACTGGTTAGTAAAGGAGAACTGAATTATAAAACTAAGTATTTTACTACTCTTCTTTAGTGTATCAAAGTATTTCAAAGTCCATTATTGATACATTCTGCACACAAGGTTTTCACTAAAAAATAAGTTTTACACATCAATGGACGACAATCCACTTTTAGTCACTTAACGAGGGTTCTATAAACTTGTTTATTATAAATATCTCTCATTTCAAAAAGGTTTTATATTTTGAGTAACACACTATTCAACCCCCTTCTAGTGTGATTTATTGTATTTCAAGCACTTGCACAAGCTCTTGAAGATCGTGATTATGCCAAAAAAGAAGTTGTGAAGTGGCATCTAACTGGAGATTATTTTTACAAGATCATTGGATGAGAGCCTCCAAGAACTCCTTACTCCTTTAGGTAGTCCAATTTTTCCTTATCCTATTGATCTTTCATCAGATTTTGATTCTTCTAGTGATGAGTTTTTTAGGAAGCTTGATGAAGAAGGTAACAAACAAAAAAGGGATAAAAAGTAAAAGCTAAAGTTGAATGCATCATTGTTAGGAAGATTCAAGAAATTCTATTTAGATAGGGAAGCTCATATGATAGAAGGAGAATAGAAATATCGCACAAAATTGTTTAGTTTATTATGAATAATAGAATTTACAATGAAGGGGTTCAATGCAATCTCAAGCTCACTGAATCCAAAATACAAAGCTCCTTATTAAGGAAACACCAACAAACTGTCTAACAAAAAATGGTTACAATAGAAAAACAAAAAACAGTTACAATTACAACATAACCTATGCTAACGAACTACCAGATGGACGCTCCTTTCTACATGACTAGACACTCCATTAGATTACAGAAGATTGGACAACCATTGTCAACCACCCTATCTCTATCATTCAATGTCCAGTAATCTACAATCTCCATCTTGGTTCAATAACATTTCTAAATTACAAGAAACCTAATCCATTTCCAACAATCTATGTTATGTAGATCCAGACAAAGCATGAATATGCTTATTGGAATAGGCTTCATGAACATATCAATTGGATTATCTGTTGTATCATCTTTCTAGAGTTTGACCTTCTTCTCTAAATGAATGAAGTGGTATCTGATTTAATGTGCTTATTCCTCTCATGAAGGACTTGATCCTTGACTAAATAGATTACCGTAGAAAATCGTAGCATTTTCTTGTGGAAACCTAAGATTGTTAATCAAACCCTTCAGTTTGATTCCTTCCTTTATTGCTTCTACCAGAGCCATGTACTATGCCTCTATAATGGATAAAGCCACTGTGAGCTGAAGTGTTTCCTTCCAACTGATAAGAGAGTTTCCAATCGTGAATACGTGCCCAAACATAGATCTCTTTGCATCCAAATTTATAGCAAAGTTAGAATCTGAGTAACCAGCAAGAGCACAAGATGTGTTTCCATGGTAGACGAGTCCAATATCAATTGTACCATTAAGGTACTTGAATATACGTTTCACAGCTTGCTAATGTTCCTTACCAAGATTACCCATTACCTACTCATAACACTAACTGCTTGTACTAGGTCTAGTCTGGTGCATACCATAACATACATGAGACTACCAATAACACTTGCATAAGGAACACGAGGCATGTATTCTTTCTCTAATTCTGATTGAGTAGTATTGAGTTCAGATAGATGAATGGACACTGTTAAAGGAGTACATACTAGTTTTGCAGATGTCATCCCAAAACAATTTAGTACTTTCTCAATGTATTCCTTCTACCATAACAAAATGTGCTTAGGTGTCATCCCAAAACAATTTAGCATTTTCTCAATGTATTCCTTCTACTAGTTTTGCAAATGTCATCCCTAAACAATTTAGCACTTTCTCAATGCATTCCACCTACACCAAAGGTTGAAGCTATTTTTCACCGTGAATTTCTCAATCTTGATTGTGTTAATCATCTTCTTAATAAAATCTTAAAGATGCAACACAAATAGATAACAAAATGATTAATCATTAATGACTTGATCTACCATAAAACAGATGCGGAACTAATCTTGAACCGAAACTCGAAATACCAATTTGTTGAAAGAATTCAAAAAATTATATTTAAATAAAAAAAACTCAAATGATAGAAATAATATAAATGATTCAATCAAAATATTGATATATTTTAAAATAAATATATCATATGGGCATTCTAGGGTGAGCTAGTTCACCAAATGGTTCACCTAAACCAGTCAAAAAGTGACTACTGTAGATAACTATTATTTTGTCTATTTTTATTATAAAAACTGTAAAATGACAAATTAACCCCCATAAAATAATTGAAAAAGTGACTGGGAAAGCTATACACCAACTTGACCGCTGCCGTCGAACATTGTCGCTCCTTCTGCGTAACAAATGTTTGATACAACATCTTCCAATGAAACTAATAAGATATTATTTATGTTGTGTCTGCAATATTATTTTTTTTTATCAACAAATAATTATATTACTTGGGTATAAGAAGTACCCTCAAATTACAAACATCAAAATGGATCAAAAGATCCCTTGAACCTGCACTATTCGAGTAACAAGAAAAGAAGCATATGAAACAAAGTGAGAATCTAAACTACACTCTGGTCCCCCATCATGTTTCTAATCACGATAACAAACTCCCAGCCAGGGTATATAACAAAAATATTACAAAAGCGTTCCTATTAATAACCAAGTGCATTAATTATAAAAGTGCATCTAAACCCAACAAAACTCCCAGTCAACGAATACATTTTCCCTTCTCTGTTGATTGATAAACATAACAAGTTAGCAACTAATCCTACAAAAGTGACTCCAGAACTGCCAGAGACAGCACCTTTACCGTTATGATAGTCCTATCGAAAGACACTCCAAATATAAAGGGTTGTGTTTTCAATATTAATCTTAAATATTGCAAAGAAGGATCACCTGGTAATCTTTCACTAGTTGGAGATGGGTTTGAAACAGTGATTAAAGCAAAAGCAACAGTGGATTCCTGGTATACCCAATAAGCATTAGATTCCAGGAAAATAATTTTTTGGGGGGCATTCTATCAAACATTCTCTTGCAGGGGTGAAATTTGTGTTCATCGAGTAACCAGATATAATGCTGTTGTAGGAAACATAGGTCGTACTGGGTGATGGGTTTCGTGGTCCTGGGTGATGGTGTTTGGCTTGAGCGTTTGGTGGGGTGGAGATCTTAGCGGAAGGTGTTTGGTAGGGTCAATTTCGTCAAGTCACTTGTTTTATTTACGTTAATATATTTTAAAAAACACCACCAGAAGATTACCTGTCCATCATCTTTCACCGTTCACTATTTTTTTTATATATCCAACGGCTGCTAACTACATTCCTCACCAGTGCACCACATAAATAAAACTTGAAATCACTTTTTATAAGAGGATTCACGGGTGAATCATATATTTGCTGGTTCACTCTAGATTTTGCCTATATCATAAGGCGTGGCATACCATTTAATATATTCAATTAAAATGTAAAATATTTTAAAATAAATATATCATAAGATGGGATATATTTGAAATTATTAAATCTTAAATTGATCTTAATCAAATCAATCAATTCAATCAAAAATAAATATATTTTAAAATAAATATATCATAAAGTGGAACATATTTGAAATCATTAAATTTTAAATTAATCTTGATTAAATCAATCAAATATAATTATGTGGAATCAATTAGTGCATTTCAAATTTAGAATAAATAAGGCGAGACATCATTTTACGGGTAAATTTGAAGGGATTTTTTTTTGGATTATATGAAAGAAATATATTAATAACTTTATTAATTTATTCAAAAACTACTTTTAATTTATTTAATTCAATAAAAAATATAGTATTATAAAATTGGATTTAAATTCATTACTAATATTAATTATATTTTAAAAATTTAAAGTTTTAAGAAAGAATTTATAAAAAATTTAAATAATTAAAATTAGTACATTAAAAAATACTTATAAATGATCAAATATTTATTAAATCTTAATTTAACTATTTTATTTTATTGTTTCCAAGTATCAATAAAGCATTTGTAATATTTTTGAAAATTTTAAAATTTCAGATAAGTATTCATAACCATTTTCAAATAATTACAATTTATAAATTTGAATTTAATTTTATATTCTAAACTATTATATTTCAATAAAGTATTTATAATATTTTTAAATTTTCAAGTTTCAATTAATCATTTATACAAATTTAAATTAGTATATTCAAAAATACTTGTTAATTTAATATTCTATTAATGCAATGAAGATAAAATTAGTTAATGATGAAACAATATAAATTCAAAAACATGTATTTCTTTTCTGAAAAAAACATGTATTTAAATGATTAGTTTGTAGTACAATTTGTATCGAATATCTTATTAATTAGTGTTGAGTTTAATACGATGTGGTGCATCGATATATTATGAGTGGAAGAGATGCTTTCTAACATTTGGGTGATGATGGAGTAAGAGAATGGGGGGCTGATATACGTGCCAACAACTATCGTTATGGTGATTCCATGGGAAGCAAGTAGTTGAGGGAAGAAAGCAGAGGAGAATTTTGCCACAATTATGGTGATAGCAGTTATTAAGGGAGCAATAATGATGGAAGTCAACATAATGATGAGGGCAATAATAGTGATGGGGACAAATTCAGAATCCTAATAATGGTGCGTTAATTAAAACATCTAGAATTGATGGAGGAAATAAAGCTAACAGTGGCCACAATAACTCAAATCCCCAGATTGGTGAAACATCCCATTCTGTGCAATCAGTCATTATTGACGACCAAACAACACGTGTAGGTGGGACCATGACAAAGGAAGCTGTTACAAAGTAATAGACCACCAAATTGAAAAAAAGAGGCGCAGGCATGGAGAAATAGAATCGTAGAAATTGAAGATGTTGGTGGGAGGAGTCAATGAAGATGAACAAGGAACAATGATGATTCTGAGTTGGATCTGTCGGGACCGGGTAACTTGCGCGTAGTTCATATTCTTTAAGGACCTCATTTGGAGCTATAATCGGATGTTTTGCTTTTATCTGGGACGTTGGTGCACGTTAACAAAGTTGGGGATATAAAAAAGACTATTGGGTTTGATAGTTGCTTTGCAATTAGCTGAGACGGGAGGAGCGGGGGACTAGCTATGTTTTGGAATAATAAAGTTAAATGCTAGATTATTAGTTATTCTTTGAATTTCATTAATGTAATGGTTGCGGATAATAATAATAAAAATTTGGTGTTTTACTAGTATGTATGGTTTTTCTTAGCATAATAGGAGAAAAGATTCTTGGAACATGTTAAGGAATCTTTCTTCTTTATCTCATCTTCCTTGGTGTATTAGTGATGATTTTAATGATTTACTTTCTTCATATGATAAGTGTGAGAGAGTTGATCACCCTTCTTGATTTATTGTAACATTGTGATTTTCATCATGGATGATAAGTGTTTGATTTAAAATGCAAAATAAATTATGTTTAATTTTTAGAATTTAAAGATAATAAAGCTTGTTAATGATCTAGTGGGGTGGTTTTGGTTTGTTTTGTAATCCCTTAAAGTCAAATCTTGATTAGAATTAAGTGACAAAAGAAATGGTGTTGTTGATTTTGGGGCTTAAGCCAGAGTTAAGCTTAAGCACGAACTGACCTAGCTAGGCTTAAGTGCTAAAATTAGAACTTGTTTCTAAAAATGGCGCTTTAGTTTTGTTTCATGTGAGCTTAAGTGAGAATGGTCGAGGATACTGAGAATATAAATAGAAATTTTTTTTTCCCACTCAAATACTCTCTTTCTTCTCTTCCTCATTCATGAACTCTTTTCATTCTCCTCTCCTTCTTCCCTGTCTCATTGAATCCCTTTGAGCTAAGGGTCAAGTCCTTCGTGACAATTGTTTGTCCCTTTCTTCTTGAGCTTGGTTGAGCTTCCATGGAAGGTGAGTTTTCTCCTCCTCTCCTCCCTTCCTTTTTCACTAACCATGGTGGGTTTTGGTGTAGAAAACTTCTTAAGTGTTGTTTTTGGGCTGTATTAGATGGGTATGGTCGGTTGGTGTTGTTGATTGGAGGGAAACCATGGATAGAGCTCAAGATCATCTTCTTCTCTTCTCTTCTTCAAAGACCTAGCTTGAGGGAAAGTTGTAAGGTAAGGGAAGCTTGCCTCTATGATAATTGTATTTTTGTATTGTTGAGTTCAAAACTTTGTGTAACATAAATCATAAGTCTTTTGAGTTTATGTCTACTGATAAGTTTGTTTAAATGTATTTAGAAAAGACAAATTCAATAAAGAACAACAACTAAAGTAAATTAAAGACTATCATGAATCATTCAGAAAGGATAATGGATTTAAAAATATAAAAGAAGACTCAAAATGTCATTAGTTGTGTACTATAATGAAGAATTCAACATGCTCATTGGATGAAGAGAAAACTTCCAACCATGAGAAGTAATAACAACTAAATGATAAGAATAATGTTAAATATATGAAGAGTGAAACTATTGATTTGTCCAAAGTTTGTGTGTCGTTTAATTGTTTTTGACTTTGTTTAACTTGAAAATGTTACTAACTTTAATAGTAGCAATTTGACATTTTATCAATACTAAATGTTTTTTTTTTCTTTTTTGAGTTGCTTTAGGTAAATGAATGATATTTCATGATTAAAAGTTCTGCTATAATAAATTTTTCTATAATTGTTTTAGAATTTTCAGATTTATTTTTATTCTTTTAATTTGTTTCTATATTTTCTTATCATATTGTTTAAATATTAGATCAAAATATCAAGTGTAATTTTGATTGATTAGAAGATTTACTTATTTTATTATTATGTGGAATACTTGGCAAGCACGTTACTATATCTTGGAAGATTACTTGACTATATTTTTATAATGTAAGTAAAAATAAAAATATAATAATTATTATATTATGTCAATATTCTCTAACTATACATTTTTCTTGTGAAAATAAATTATGCCTTATGAATTTATTTAGATAATTAAATGAAATTATTCTTAACTTTATTTTTAAGTTTAATTATATTGTAGTTTCTTGAACGATAATCAATTTTTTTTATTAAGTTTCTAAACTTTTTTTCTTCTTTCAATTAGGTCTCTGAGCTTATATTTCTTTTTTTTTTATTAGATTCAACAGGAATTCAATATAGACTTAATTAATAATCAAAAAAAATTTTAGGATCCAACTAAAAAATAAATTAGTTCAGGATCTATTTAAAAATGAAAAATGATTTAGGGAATTAATTAAGAAGTTATCCTCTGCAAACTGGTATTTTCACTTCTGCAAGTTCTAAACTGAATATTCTTAGGTTCTTCAACTAGTTTGAAACTTGCAAGGGGTGAACATATTGGCAACAGAGATTCACACCAGTTTAGAACTTGTGGGGGTGAAAATATTGGCCAACAGAGATTCACAATTTTTTTAATTAAGTTCCTAAGTTACATATTTTTTAAATAAATTTTTAAACTTCTTTTTTTGTTTCAATTGGATCTGTATTTATTTCTTAATTAGTTTCGACATTGAACTAATTAAAAAACAAATACAAGTCCAAGGTCCCAATTATAAGAAAAAAAATCTAAAATCTAATTAAAATATGGTAAAAGTTCAAGACTCAGAATAATTAAACCTTTTATTTTATGTTAAATTTCAATATTCTTTTCTGTTTTAAAAAATTAAGTTATCACAGAAAGTAAAAAATAGTTATAGCAGTAAAAAAAATGAGGAGTGCTATTCAAGACTGAACTGACAACCATTTGTAGGGGCCAATAATGAAAAAGATTAGTGACACTTATTTTAGGAAGGATATTTCTGATCAGGATTACATAGGTGTGGTTGATTCTCTCTCTTTTTTTTTTTTTTTTTGTTCCAAGCTAATTTAGAAAGTAAATTTGAAAATCTTTTTTCAGAAAGAGTTATTTGATGAAATTTTGAGAGCAATTTTAAAATAGGGTAAATTATCTTTTTAATCCTTAAACTTTTTTAAAATTTCTGTTAGACACTGAACTTTTTAAGTCTATTTTTAATTAATTTTTTTATCTTTACTTTTAGTATTTTAATTTTTTTTATTCTTATTTTGATCCTTTTAAGGGACTAAAAATAAGGATAAAAAAAGTCAAGGAACTAAAATTCAGTAAAAAAAAAAAAGTTAAAGACTAAAAATTGATGAAAAAAATTAAGGACTAAAAACACACGCGGTAAGTTTTTAATTTTTTAAGGCCGAAATCTGTTTGAAAATAGTATGCAAAGTTATGATTAGATATAAATTTAAAGAATGTCAATTGAGTATTTCATGTAGTAACTAAAATGTTAATACACTGTAAGTGTAAATAGGTTTACAGTCAATTAATTAAAATTATCATATCACTTTTAAATGTACTTATTATAAAAAAAAATTAATTATATATAAATTTATGATTAGATCACAATTAGAAAAAAAAAATCATGTTGTGCATTTCAATAAAATTCATATTGATTATATTTATGTACTCAAATTTTTCTCTGCTCTTTTTTTTTTTTATTTGAAACATAATGAAGAATATCTCTTGGTTCATACCGCCCCCTTGGTACTGAAGGGACAATCAGTTGGCTGAATGCTAATCGCTGTTTTCATGCAGCATTTATTCTGATTTGATTTTGCTTTTTATCTTTCACCGTTCTTTCATACATAAAAATCATTGCGAAGAGTTTCATATTTTGTTTTTCATAAATCATAATTGGTGCGTGATTGTAAGATGGTAAAGCATGAAAGATTAATCCCTAAATGGTTGATTCAGTTATGTAAATTTCCATTGTGTTCACATATGTGAAACTAAATTATTTAACAGAAAAATTTGTATTCAATTCTTATCCTGTGAAAAATTCTCTTGAACCAACAACAATCACACGTCGCGAGATAAATTAATCATGAATCCAATCGATTAACTGTGATAATTGACCGGAACAAAAATAGTAGGGTGTTGTTAGGTGCACCCAGCATTATTGCTAGTGCACCCAACATTTTATTACAATACCAAAATTATCCCTATGCTTTTTTCGCATTTGTGATGGGTGTGTGTGAAGGTGATCCGTAAATCATACGGATCAAGTTGATCCGTAAGGTTGATACGGATCAACTTGATCCGTAAGTCTTTTACGGAACAATACGAATCAACTTGATCCATAAAAAACTTACGGATCAAGTTGAACTGTAAAAAGCTTACGGATCAAGTTGATCCGTAAGACTTTTACAGATCAATTTAAATACTTATGGATCAAGGGTATTTTCATCATTTCACCTTAAGTACTGGGTGCACCAGCAATAATGCTAGGTGCACCTAGCAACACCCAAAATAGTAAAGCATGAAAGATTCGAGGGCCCTTTGAATTGGGTCAGCTAGCTCCCGACGGAAATAGAACTATATTAATTTCTTAACCTGTGTTGTCTTCCCCTAGCTCATTCTTGATTCTCCATTTACAACAGTGTTGTCTTGTCACCAAGCAACGAATTGGAGCACTAATTGAACTGAGGAGAAAATGCTCACAGCCATACCCATATTGCCAAAGCAGAAACAGTAGGTATTGCACAAGCTGTATAATGGAATCAATTCTATTTCAAGAATTATGCAACTGCATAATCGAGTCAAAAAAATGCATTAAGTTGACAGTTGAATACAATTTGTACAATATGAAATAAACATACATACGATATAAACCTCAAAATCTGGGACTACAAACTTGTGAGTAATGAATATATAAATGGGCCAACTGCCAATATATTTATTTTAGCTGCCTTTAAATCTCCACCACTCGGTCAGCAAGACAGTTTTCCTATCTCCACAGCTTCCATTCTTCCACCCCTTCTGTTTATTAACATCAATACATGTATGGCCAAACTGCATTTCAACCTTCATAAAGGAGTTATGGTTTAGAGCACATCAAGTAGCAGACCGCATATATAGCTTTCCACTTTGCACAAGCTCAGCCCAGAAAAACATAGGCTAAAGAGCTGAATGAGAAAATTTACTTATGATACAACCTTCCATGTTCCTAAAATAACATATCAGTCCTCATCAAGGGCAAGATCAGCAGGGTCTCCTATCCAGGGCCTCCCTTCCCTCCACCGGAATTTTATTCTCAGTTTTCCATTTGCATCTACCCCTACAACCTGTCCCTTGCTTGCATGTGTCTCCATTCCCCATCCCCATCGTGGGGTCACCAGTCCGTCTCTGATCCTTACCTTGTCCCCCACTTTAAATGGCCTAACCCATTCCATTTCCCATGCCTTACAAAGCCATAGCCTCTCCGTAAAACAGAATGACACCCACAGATCCTCGTCTTCCATCCGATGCACCACCCCTATGCTTGAATGACTCACTTCCCCCCAATGGTGGGTTGGGGTTGAAATTGATGCTTTAACCCTAACCCAGTCTCCAATACAGAGCTCCTTCTCTTCTACCACCTCCACTTCTGATGGGTCCAAGACCCATGTTTTGGATCCTGCTGGTGTATATATCCGGAGCTTTCCATCAGCATCAATTGCTTGTATAGTCCCAATACTAGCATGTGTATGCCCTGACCATCCAAATCTTGGTTGCTTTACATATTGTTTTACTCTAACCTTCTGTCCAACAAAGAGTTTGTCAAATCTTTCAAGATGGGAACTTGGTCCTACCCACTTTTCTTGCTCCCCACAAAATCCAACAAAAATGCTTCTGTCCAATTCATCTCCTTCATACCCTATTCCTTGAACAACACCAACACTACCTGGCCCAATTGATTTCCAATTATTTGCATTGTAGTTCAACCTCACCCACTCTCCCACTTCAAACATTTGTTCAATCTCAAGGTCTGAAGGATCTCCCCTCCACAATCCTGGCAGACCAAAAAATGCGAACCTGACTTCTCCATCAGCATGAATACTAGTTATAACCCCATGAGATTCAGGCTCAGCTCCTCTCCAACCCCACCTTGGCTCAACCAAACCAGTTCGGAACCTAACATATTGCCCAACTTTAAAGCTAGGAACCTTTTCAACATCTGTATAATGAGTGATCCACTTCCCTTTGCGAAAACAGCAAGCCAACTCCAAGTATCCAGAATCCTGTACACTATGCACAACAGCTAAACTTTCTCTCCCAACACTATTCCAGTCATAGCTTGGTCTGGTTCCCAGGCTTGGTTTTGACCGTACCCAATCCCCAACTTCAAATCCCGGAACCCGTTCTGCATCTCCAGGAGAAACTTTCCACAAGTTCTGCCTACCAGTGACCCTCACCTACAAAGAAACCAACAAAATCACTTATTATTTGTAATCTCAGGATGAATCACAAATAACATTGTCTATGAAATGTTTTATATGAAATTTATATAATCCCATAGTTACAATGGTCAAATATTTTAGTCTAATTTTCTCATGTAGTTTAGGCAGGGATTCCAGCAAAGCTAAGTACGAGGTGGTTTTCTCACACTGTTAAGTAGTGATAGACTCAGTTTGGTATGAAAGACATTTCAGATGTTGTAGTTAGCTTAAAGTCATTAAAGGTGTAGAATCACGCATAAACTAGAAAAAAAAAAAAAAAAACTAAGCTTACATTGAGAGCACCATCCATGTCAATTTTCAATATTTTTCCAACAGTAGCTGGTGATTCATTTGACCACCCAAGCCGTGGCTGAGTAACAGATGGCATCACATGAATTTCTTGGCCCACCTCAAATGGAGGAACCTTCTCCATATCAGTGACTGAGCAAGAAAAGGGCTTACTTCTGAAACAAAAAGCAACACCCATATCGCCATCCTCCTCCAAGCTATGAATTACCCCAATACTAGTCCTGGTAACATCCTCCCATCCATATTTTGGAGAAGACACCGAAGCTTTCACTCTTACCCAATCTCCAACCTGCTTTGGACATATCAACAATTAAACAGAGCAAAACCAATAATAAGGCATCTGATATTAAATATATAGAAAGAACAAACTAAAAAGGTAGCAAATGAACAACTTCAACAGAATGAATAGCTACCTTGAAATCTTCCACCTTCTCCATATCTGATGGATCAGCTTGCCATGGTATGGGTCTATTTGGTATCTCTATTATTAAGAGACCGTCATTCTCAATCTCGCTTATTCTTCCAACACTATGATGTGTCTCACCACCCCAAGCATATCTAGGTTCTGCAACAGATCGTTTAACACATACCTGGTCCCCAATCTGTAAGACAAATTTTGTTAATACAAGTCATGTAAAGACAGGAGACAAATAAACATCATAGAATGAAAATTATCTGCATTTTTCTTACCCTAAAAGGAGCAACGTGCTCAACCTCCTCTGGTTCACAATGCCATGGATTTGGAAGATAGCTCAGTTCTATTAACAGACTACTGTCTGGTCGGATACAATATACAATGCCAATGCTTCCTGGTGTCACAGATCCTAGTCCATGCTTTGCAGATGTAAGAGTCGGACGAATACGAACCCAGTCTCCAACCTTGAATTCCTCAACACGTTCCATCTCAGCTGGGTCAGCTTTCCATCCTCTGGATGCTCCAGGAAATCCAACACGGAGGATTCCATCATCGTCAACACATAATACTGTCCCAATGCTGTCACGTGACTGCCCACGCCAACCAAATCTAACATAGACAAACAGTCATCAATATTTGAAGGCAAATGCAAAAGCATCAATGATTGCAAGCATGTCATGCACAAGGTACTAATAAACAGACTTTGGTAGTAAAGCATATTGTCTTCTACATTATCATTCCCTTGTCTTGTATACTATTTTTAAACAAAAACCTTGAGCAAAGAATATATAACAGCATAATAAATCCACCAAACAAATAGATTTAAAAAATAGCATGATGACACCAAACTAATTAGGCACTCCAGACACATGACATCCTTTAAGAATCCATGATATACCAAAGCAATTGTAGACTGTAGTAAGACCTATATGGAAGAAGCATCAGACGTGGGTGATACCACTGAGCCACCAGAGTCCTCTGGCATTTAATTTCAATATCTTGCTTCCAAAATCTTATCTGGTCTCCTTTTAGTCAGATATTACTACTCAACCTCCTTCAGGAAGGACCAGACTGCCTCTGCCTCATCATGAATTAAGACAAATGAGTTGTTACAAGTTCAAAGACCAAATAAATTGCAGGCCAGATATCTTTTTGGTTTTATCACAACAACTTCAATCAGCAGATGTTCTTGCCTCCCATCGAATCTTTTTGATTTTATTTACGACCTTAAAGGAGTTGTCCACAAAACGCCTTACATCAGACAAACGCAACTTTGCAGAGAGAGCATGAGAGAGAGAGAGAGAGAGAGAGAGAGAGAGAGAGGGCGCGGGAGAGGGAGAGGGAGTGAGAGAGAGAGATACAGAGAAAGATAGAGGGAGAGGGAGAGGGAGTGAAACAGAGAGAGCGAGGGTGAGAGAAAAACACCAGTATAGAGAGAAAAAGCTGGTACGTAAGGACAACGGAGACAGGAACAGAGACAGAGTCACCTCTAGAGCAAACAGAAGAACTCCAACAGGTCTTTCAAGGAGATGGAGGAGCATGGATCGAAAGGAAAAACCAAATGTCGGGACGTGCCTCAACGACTTTGGAAGGGACACTACCTGTGCTGACGAAGGTGTATGGACTAAGGTGGTTAGCAGAAAGACAGCAAAGGATAGGAAGAAGATTCTAATAGCTGATAGACAAACACAGAACCTTGAGGCACGGGGCAACTCTACACGCTACCACCTCAACTGGAGGAACAAGGACGACATTACATCATACTACTTCACTCACTTTCCCGACGAAGCTAACGAAGAGTTGTTATGGAAATATTTCAAAATATGGGGTGATGTGCGAGAAGTCTACATTGCTAAAAGACGCAACAAGGAAGGTAGAAGATATGGTTTCGTGCGATTCAAGGGAGTCTCGGATGCAAAAGGACTGGAGGTGAAGTTGGACAATATCTTCATCAACGATTATAAACTATTTGTCAACTTACCTAGGTTCACGAGGACAGCATGGACTAAAGAGTTGCAGCAAAAGACTATTGTCGGGAGGAAGCCCTTCAAGGAACCCTGTAAACCTTGCGATGTAACCACTAGACCTTTTCGGAGATCATACGCAGAAGTGACGACTAAGGGGGAACTTCTAGGTGATAGGACGAGAGGTGAGGTCTAAACATCAACTATATTGATCACCCCAAATGAAGGTAGGGGATATTGGTGCAACGAAGCCTGGGTTGGGAAGTTAAAGGTAATGGCGGTGGAGACCTTAGAGGACCGAATAGCATGGGACTTAGGGTACAATATTCGTACCAAATTTCTCGGAGATGACATGATTCTCCTCACTGGGTTGTCGGACAAAAAAGCTCAACTCATCATTCAAATGAAGATGGAAAGCGGAAACTCCCTTTTCTACTCTATGGAGAAGTGGAGGTCGGGATGTAAGCCTAATAACCGGGTTGTTTGGCTTCAAGTGTGGGGATTTCCGATAGAGGTGTGGGAAATGGATCACCTCAAGAAAGTTGTATCCACTATCGGCGACGTCATTGAACCAGACGATGACACAGAGGACCGGCGCAGACTGGACCGGGCTCGGCTGTTGGTGCGGACACCTTTCCAGCCGTCGATAAGGAGAGATGTCATCGTTCGAGTGGGCGAGATTGAT
Organism: Glycine max; assembly: GCF_000004515.6. NCBI lineage: Eukaryota > Viridiplantae > Streptophyta > Magnoliopsida > Fabales > Fabaceae > Glycine > Glycine max. The sequence goes on along the minus strand of NC_016091.4, from coordinate 18,492,462 downwards.
TATCGGGTGTGGATTGTGGAGGAGACCGGGGTAGATGGCGGGTTGTACCAGAAGGGAAGCTCAGCATCCGATGTATGGTCGGAGGAGATAACGTTGGACGACGGAGGAGACGTCGGCGACGCCGACGACGACAGAGTTGTCCAACAAGAAACCGAGATCCCCCCATATCCAACGGTCAGAAGGAGGAACTTATGGGTGCTGCCGTGAAACCAGACCATTGGGCAAAACCCAATCTGACGACATCCACAGGGACAAGTTAGAGGATATTGAGGAGGGTACACAGGGTCCTGTTATGGCAAAGTTTGACCTAGGAGAAAGTAATGTAAAAACGAAAAAAGAAAAAGCTTTCATTAAAGAGGCAACCTGTTACAAGACTCAAGCTGTTGCACGAAAGCAGAGTAGTCAACCAGAGAGGGAAACAATTTGAATGGTGGAGATAAAGTTCCTATTGAACAGCCTTTTAATGGGGAAGTCGAGGGAGACACAAGACGCGTAGAACCCCATTCAGATCCGCATTCTGTGCAGTCTCAAGAAGGTGTTGGGCCAAGCCACAACATGGGCCCACTTTGGAAAAACGAGGGGTGTAATAAGGAAGAACTCTTTCCTGTAGCCCAATCCTCTAAAGAGACCCCAGATAAATATTCCAAAGTCTATGTTAGACAAAGACACCCTCAATATAAAGCCCGACCTCTTCAACCTGTCGAAGATCAATCTCAGCTGCAAGAAGGAGATAATGTTATGGCTGCCATAATTGATAACTGGGACAAGGCCCAAAACCAGAGTCATTTTGAAGCAGAAAGGAGGTTAAAAAGTAAAATTGAATGCAACACAGAGGTGTTGGAAGAGGCTCAACAACTATGGAATTTGGGAAAAAGCATAGGCATGGAGGCAGTTACAGACCATTCTGACTTTATCCAAAACTATGCCAATATGGAATCCAGAGACAGAAAAGAAGCTATGGAGTTGGGTAATAGGAAAGCCCATAGATGAATATTCTATCCTATAACATTAGAGGGCTGGGTAGAGGTATTAAATGGGCCTCTATCAGGAACTTGGTTGGGAAGCTCAAGGTGGACCTTCTCTGTTTGCAAGAAACAAAGAGGGACTCCTTCGATAAGGCAGCTTGCCAGGCCTTGTGGGGGCACCCAGATATTGCTTGGGAATGGCACCCAGCTGTGAACACTGCTGGGGGGCTGCTGTGTGTTTGGAATAACAAAAACTTCCAAGTTGATTTTAGAATCTCTGAAAAGGGGTTCATTATGTTGGAAGGGGTATGGTTGGCTGACATGCAGAGAGTTGTTGTGGCCAATATTTATGTTCCTTGTGATATAGAAGGTAAAAGATAGTTGTGGCAGATTTTGAGTAGAAGGAAGATTCAGTCCCAAGTTAATTGCTGGTGTCTTGTAGGGGATTTTAATATTGTTAGACATCCCTCTGAAAGAATGGGAAGCAATCACAATAATCCAGATACTAATCTTATAGCTGAATTCAATGATTGACTTGCCGTTATGGAGGTAGATGACATTCCTTGTGTGGGTAAGCCTTTTACCTGGGTTAGGTCAAATGGATCATGTAAAAGCAAATTGGATAGAGTGGTGGTCTCTGAAGAATGGTTATCTAAGTGGCCTGATAGCTCCCAATTTAACCTTGAAAGGAACTATGCTGATCATTGTCCTATCATTATGTATTCTAAATGCATTGATTGAGGCCCTAAGCCTTTTAAGGTTTATGATGGTTGGTTAATGAATAAAGACTATCAGAAGGTGGTGAGGGATTGCTGGTTTGAAACTCAGCCTAGGGGATGGGGTGGTTATGCTCTAAAATGCAAACTTCAGAACCCCAAGCAAAGGTTGAAAAATTGGAGTAAAGACAATATTGGAGACTTGGGTAACAAGGTGAAGCAGATCCAACAAAAGTTAAATGATTTGGAGAACTCTTCGACAGCTCAGCCTTCTGACCAGCAAGTCCAAGAGCTCAAGAAAACTCAAGCTGATCTTTGGGAAAAGGCTACTCTTCATGAATCTATTGTGAGACAGAAGTCAAGAAGCAAATGGATCAAAGAGGGAGACAACAATACCTCTTACTTTCACAAAATTATTAATTACAGCAAGAGGAGAAATGCCTTGAGGGGGATGTTGATTGATGGTATCTGGGTTGAAAACCCTAATCTGATTAAGGCTGAAATTCTGCAGCATTTTCAGAGCAGATTTTCTGAACCTCATCTGCTCAAACCTAATCTAGATGGGGTCTCTTTTAATGTCCTGACTTCAAATCAGAGAGAGATGATGGTTGAGCCTTTTAAAGAGGAGGAGATATCTTGTGCAGTGTGGACTTGTGGCAGTGACAAAAGCCCAGGGCTAGATGGGTTTAACTTCAGGTTTATTAAGCATTTTTGGAAGGATCTGAAACCTGAGTTTCTAAGGTTTTTTGCAGAATTTCATGTGAATGCTGCTTTTCCTAAGGGTCTCAATTCATCATTCATTGCCCTTATCCCTAAGATTAAGGACCCTCAATATATTAGTGATTTCAGACCCATATCCCTCATAGGATGTGTCTACAAAGTCATTGCTAAAATTCTAACTAACAGGCTTAGCAAGGTCATGAATCACCTCATAGATGAAAGGCAGTCAACCTTTGTTAAGGGTAGACAGCTGCTCCATGGAGTTCTGATTGCTAATGAGGTTGTTGAGGAGGCTAGGAGGTCAAAGAGGTCTTGCTTGGTGTTTAAAGTGGATTTCGAAAAAGCCTATGACCTTGTGTCTTGGCAATTCCTTTTTTATATGATGAGAAGAATGGGGTTTCATGACAGGTGGATTGGTTGGGTTAAGGGGTGCCTCACATCAGTCTCTATATCTATCCTAGTGAATGGAAGCCCAACTTTAAGCCTCAAAGAGGTTTGAGACAAGGGGATCCTTTGGCCCTTCTATTGTTTGACTTGGTTGCTGAAGGTTTGACAGGAATGATGAGGGAAGCAATATCCAAAAACTGCTTCCACAGCTTTATGGTGGGGAAGAACAAGGTTCCAGTGAATATCCTTCAATTTGCTGATGACACTATCTTTTTTGGGGAAGCTTCAATGGATAATGTTAAAGTTATCAAGGCTATTCTTAGAAGCTTTGAGATGGTTTCTGGCCTGAGAATCAATTTTGCTAAGAGCCAATTTGGAGCAATTGGGCAATCTGAGGAGTGGTGCAGACTTGCTGCTGACTACTTGAACTGTGGCCCTCTGCATTTTCCCTTCTACTATCTAGGGCTGCCTATAGGAATCAATTCGAGAAGGAAGGTGGTGTGGGAGCCTATAATCAGAAAATTCAAGGCTAGGCTGAATAAATGGAACCAGAGAAGTATATCAATGGCGGGCAGAATCACTTTAATTAATGTTGTCTTAACAGCATTGCCCTTGTTTTATATGTCTTTTTTCAAGGCCCCTACAGCAGTGATTAATAGGCTTATTGCCATTCAAAGAAACTTTCTTTGAGGTGGTAATTTAGAAGGGAAGAAGATAGCTTGAGTGGCTTGGAGTCAAGTGTGTGCCTCTAGAGAAAGGGGAGGATTGGGAATCAAAGACATCAAGGCTCTCAACAAAGCTCTTCTAATTAAATGGAAATGGTTGATGTTTCAACAACCAGATCAATTTGGAGCAGAATTCTGACTTCGAAGTACAGGGGTTGGAGAGGCTTAGAAGAGGGGCCTCCAAAGCAGTATTTCTCTCACTGGTGGTCTGATCTGAGGTCCATTAATCATCACAGTAGTATGGCTGAGGTCCATTTGGAAGTTGGGTAGGGGTGATCAAATTCTTTTTTGGGAAGACTCTTGGGTGAATGGTGGGATAACCCTTAAAGAAAAATTCCCAGAATTATATCAAATTTCATCTCAAAAACTTCAGACAGTGGCAAATATGGGTTCCTTTGTGAAACTGGATGGGAATGGAAGTTTTCTTGGAGGCGAAATCTGTTTGACAATGAGATGGGGAGAGCTTCAGTTTTTATTGATCAAACTGCTGCAATAAGTCCACATGCAAATGTGAAGGATACTTGGGTGTGGGGAGCTGAACCTAAGGGGATCTTCTCTACCAATTATGCTTATCTTTGTATCAAAGCTGAGCAGCTTTCTGAAGATCAATGTCTAGGTTTCCGTCAGCTTTGGGACATTAAAATTCCACCTAGAGCTTTATCTTTTGCCTGGAGATTACTTTGGGATAGGCTTCCCTCTAAGGAGAACTTATCTAGGAGGCAAGTCGACATTGAAAATGACCTTTGTCCCTTCTACCAAAGCAAAGCTGAATCTGCCTCTCATCTGTTTTTCACGTGTCAAAAAGTTATGCCTCTGTGGTGGGAATTTAATTCCTGGGTTAAGGAAGATAGAGCCTATGGATAATTTCCTCCAGCACTCTTCCTTGGCAGGCTCGAAGGATACCAATAGAAGGTGGAAAATATGGTGGATAGCAGCTACAAGGTCTATATGGAAGCTCAGAAACGACATGATCTTTAATAATCAACCTTTTGTCATCTCGAAGTTGGTGGATAATACAAATTTTCTCACTTGGTCCTGGCTAAGGGGGTGGGAAAAGGATTTTAATGTTCCTTTCCATCAATGGTCCTCAGCTATGGCTATGGCTTTTAATTAGTGTGTGGTCTGTAGGGTTGGGCTTTTGGTGTTTTATTGTCGGGCTGATGTATTGCTATATCTGAGGAAATCTTCTCTCATGTGTTATCTTGCAGTACCTCTGGTACTAATTATCTTATAATATATATATATATATATATATATATATATATATATTTGGCTGTTCAAAAAAAAAGACCAAATAAATTGCAGTTTAATTTTCATTTATTGTTGGGTGACTTGGTAGCTTCAAACTACACTCGTAGTAAATCTTCCCTAAATACTTGAAATCATTTAACAAAACAAAGATATTTTTTTTTTGCACTGCAAAAATCATTAATATATATTATAAAAGAGATTCGGTACTAGTTGTACTGAAGATACAAAGATAAAGGCAAGAAAGATACAAAGTGAACCCCACTAGGGAAAATCGAAGGCAGCCCACAGAATACAACAAGCCCAACCCCTCTAGGAAAAAACATCCTGTAAATTGGTTGACCAAGAGTGAAAGTGCAGTTGGGAGTCCTTCTCAACATATTTTAGCCATGACCAAGTATGAAACAGGGCATCATCCATGACCTTTTCAGGATTAAAAGGCTGGTTCTTGAAAATCATGGCATTTCTATAATGCCAAATGGAGAAGGACAGGGCTAGCCACAGAAATTCCCATCTTCTGTTTGTACTAGCTTTGCTATTCCATTGAGTGAATTGTAAGAAGTGATTCTTTGGGTCTATGAAAAAAGGACCCACTCTATTAACCCATCTCAATGGCTCCCACCAAAGGTTCCTTGTCATAACACATTTGAACATAAGATGGTCGACCGATTCTTCTTCATGATCACAAAGGGGACAGCTATAGGAAGGCATTGTGACCTGTCTCTTTCTGAGATTGTCCCTAGAAGGGAGTCGATTCTTGAGGAGTCTCCAAGAAAAAGCACTCACTTTTGGAGGGATTTTCAACTTCCACATAGTGTTAAGAACATTGTCTTGACTAACACTATGATGAGTCTCCTGCAGCACTTTGTAGGCAGATCTTGTTGAAAATAATCCATTAGGGTCTGGCTTCCACCAAAGGATATCCCTGTTGGATTGGTTTATGTGAGCAGAATCAATCTCCGCTAGAAGATCAACTACCATTTGTATTTCATGATCAAAAAAATCCCTTCTCCATGATAACTTCCATTCCCATCTGCCCTCCACAAAGTCTCCCATGGAACTAATTGGAGAATGTTGTTGTTTACTAATAACATATAATTGGGGATATCTTCCTTGGAGATCACAATTGTTCTCTAGCCATATATCCTTCCAGAACCTGATGTTGGACCCCGTACCCACTCTCCATTTTAAATTATCACTAAGGCATTTGTTGTGTTGCTGCTGAAAGATTATCTTCAAGTCCTGCCACCATTGGGAGCTGATATTTCTCCTTCCACCAGAAATCAGCTCCTTCCATCCACCATACTTCGAAGTTAAAATTCTAGACCAAGGTTGGTTATGATCATTTGCCAACTGCCATCCCCATTTACCAAGTAAAGCCTCGTTAAATAAAGATAAATCTTTAATCCCTAGGCCCCCTTGGTTCTTAGGAAGACAAATTATATCCCACTTTACCCAAGGAATCTTTCTGGCCTCTTAGTGAGCTCCCCAAAGGAAATTTCTCTGAATGGAAACAATTTTGTGCACCGCTTTTTTGGGGATCCTAAAGAAGGATAGAAGGTAGATAGGTAAGGCTGAGAGAACAGAATTAATAAGGGTGATTCTGCCCCCCATTGATAGAGTTCTTTGCTTCCATTTTGCAAGTTTGGTTTCAAACTTCCTAACAATAGGCTGCCACACGATCCAGCTTTTAGAGGACACCCCTATTGGAATTCCAAGGTAATTAAATGGGAATTCCAAAGTACTGCAGTTGAGAAAATGGGCAGCTTCCCTGCACCAGCTGACAGATTTACCCACACAGCCAAGATGACTTTTTGAGTAGTTTATCTTGAGACCAGAAGCCTCTTCAAAGCATCTCAGAATGCATTTTAAGATTCTGACATTATGCTGAGTAGCATCTCCAAAAAACAGGGTATCATCAGCATACTGGAGGATGTTTACTTCTTCTTTTAAAGATCCCACTAGGAAGCTTTTGAACAAATTCTTGGATACAGCTGACCTCATTAAACCAGTGAGCCCTTCCGCTACAATATTGAAAAGGAAAGGTGCAAGGGGGTCACCTTGCCTTAGACCCCTCTTAGGAATAAATTCCTTAGATGGGCTTCCATTCACTAAGATGGATATGGTTGCAGTGTTTAGACAACCACTTATCCATTTCCTCCACCTTTCGCAAAATCCCATCCTCATAAGCATGTAGTCAAGAAATCCCCAAGAAACTGAGTCATAGGCCTTTTCAAAGTCCGCTTTGAAGACCATACAAGGCTTGCTTCTTGATTTGGCCTCAGCTAGAGCCTCATTGGCAATTAAAACACCATGAAGGATGTGCCTCCCCTTCAAAAAAGCCGTCTGCCTTTCATCTATAAGGCGAGGAATAACAGCAGCCAACCTCTTGGACAAAACTTTTGCCACAATTTTATAGACACACCCTATAAGGGAGATGGGTCTATAATCATTGAAAGATTGGGGAAGGGAGATTTGCTAGCAGGGATCAATATGTTTGGTAGCCGCTTAAAGCTACAATATTCAGCCATTAAGTTCTACCTAATCAGCTTATGCAGAATATGCAAGTCTGTATGCCCTCATTTTTATGCACAACAAATGGTTTCTTTATGTACATTACTTTGCTGGCTAATGTTAGAATATCAATAAAATATCTTAGATGGAGAGAATGATGCATATTATATTAGGATAATTTGTTATTTTAGGAATGATTATTTCTTATTTTAGGATAATTTGTTATCTTTGTTAGGAACCTTGTTCTTAAGAATTTTATCATATCTTTGGTAAGTCATTTGTTACCTTATTTGATTAGAATTAGGAGTTCGGTACTTAACCTAATTCCGAGAATAAATAGGGATTAGTATAGTCTTTTGCATCGCAACACATTACACCATATTAATCTAATATCCTATTATTTTGATTTTCTGTTTTCTCTTTTTTTCCTTCCTTATCTATAAGCCCTATATTTTCAACAAGATAATAGAGCAGTATCATCCTCTGCAACTAGTCCTGTCACTATTCTGATCTCAAGTTTTTCTGGAACTCTTGTTTGACATACTCTGTTCTGTTAATCCAGAGGATGATAAACCAAAGAAACTTACTTATGAGAATCCCAAAGTTGCCCAAATACAGGGACCTATGACCAGGAGTAGGACCAAACAGTCAGAGGATACCCTCCAACAAATGGTAGCAACCATACTTGACAAGGCCCAAGTGGAGAAGGATGAAGACCTAGAGGCACTCCCAACCCAAGAATCTTGATTGCTGAAGGCCATATCGAATATTTTTCTATTTTTGTAATTTTATTGGTGTCTTTTCAACTGCACCTCAGCTACACTATATGTATTGAACTCATTTTGAAGAAAAGGGAACTTTTGGAATTTTGAGAAAATACATGTGTATTTTGTGAGAGCTTCTCTTTGGGTTCCTTATTGAACCAATCTCGGACTTATCAAGGGTGAACCCTTGTGGCGTCTACCCTTGACTTATCTTTTATCTCTGGAAGTGGCATCATCTGATTCCTTGACCTGTTCCAAGCGATCCGCTCCTAATAAGGATCACATCATCTGGTATCAGAGCTTCGACTTTTGATACAGGTTCTATCCTATTCGATATTTTTTTCCTTCGTATCTTGTTGTTTTTGTTCTTGTTGTTTTTCATTCCTGTTGTTTCTGTTCCTGTTTTCGTTCTTGTTTTTGTTCTCGTTTTCATTTTCTGTCTATTCTATTCGATTTCGTTTCTCTGTCTGCTTGCTATGGATGGTCAGTTTGTGCCTTGTTATATTCGAATACTATTAGGAACGAATTCTGCTTGCTTGATGAATTTAGGGTTTAGTCTAATTGCCTGTTTGCCTAATTGCCTATTGAACGAATACATTGGCGGGACCAGTGGAATTGTGAAAAGCGCATTATAAAACAAAAAAAAAAAAAAAGAAAGCAATTGCAGAAAGTTTGAAAAGTTTAAAAAAAAAGATTGGGTGTTTGATCTTTGAACGCAGATTTGAGGTAGTTAGAGGCATTTTTAGGCAAAAATAGTGGACCAGATCCCCTTCGAGAATTTGCCTAGGGATTTCCCTTTCAATTCTGAGCATTTTCATATATAGTGGGCCTCAAACGGACAACCGTAACAAAAGTTATGACCATTAGAAGTTTACATGTCATTTTCGCTATTTCTATTCTTCTTCTTCTCTGTTAATTGAGTAGTCTCTTTGTTTCTTCTACCTGTTTTGTGTTGTCCATGCCTTTTTGTCTTCTATTTATGAATTCAGTTGTCTGTTATTAAGTCCAATTTGATTCATCTAGGAACTTAAGAGGAGTGAGTGATAAAAGGCAAGAATGGAAAAAATATCACACAAAAGCCTATATTGAGAGCATCAAACATGAGTGTACTACCATCAAAGAGAAAAATATGTAAGTAGAGTGTGGTGAGGTCCTGAAACCTTTGTTTAATTTACTTCAAATTTTTCTGTTCCTTAATTATGGCAGGAGCTAGTGACGGTGGCGGTGAATATCATCAACTGGACGGATCTCAGCGTTTGTTACTGGACGTGATGATTACACAAATGCAACGTTTGTTGAACCGTAACAATGAAGAGCTCTATAAATGAATAGAAGGACTAGAGAACCATCTGAATCAGAATGCTAAAAGACCTTATAGTGGGAACAGAGAGGGCAATGATGGACCGAGGCAAAACAGAATGGAGATGGCACTAGTGAGAGTCAACATTGAAGAGAAAACTGGGGATACAATGGCTCGTTTTTTGAATGGTCTAAATCCTAACATTAGAGGTGTTGTTGAATTATAGGAGTTGGATGACTTGTTGCATAAGACAGTACAGGTTGAACAACAACTCGAGGAAAAGTGCATCAAGAAGGAACTCATCCAATACTTTCAACTAGAACTAGACCAACAGATCGAAGAAGAAGGGAGGCAACTCATCCAATCCATCAGCAGCGTCCCCTCATGGAAAGTCAGCAGTGTCCAATGCTAGAACCAAACATAATTCTACCTCGTCCAACACTGGTACCAGAAACATAAAATGCTTCAAATGCTTAGGCAGAAGACATATTGCTTTTGAATGTCCAACCAGGAGGACCATAATCATGAAGGCAGATGGAGAAATCACCAGTGAATCTGAAATCAATGAAGAAGTAAAAGAAGAGCTTGAGAAGGAAGCTACGCAAGGTGATATGTTATTGGTGAGAAAGCTGTTGGAAAGTCAGATGCAGCCACTGGACGACACCCAAAGATAAAATATTTTCCACACCAGGTGTACCATTAATGGTAAGCTTTGTTCTATAATTATTGATTGAGGGAGTTAGTGTCCAAACTGAATTTGGAAACTAAGCCTCATCCTAGACCATACAGACTCCAATGGCTTAGTAAAGATGAAGAGGTAAAAGTGACTCAGCAGGTTGAGTTGTGTCTCACCATTGGAAGATACAATGATAAGGTGTTGTGTGATGTGGTTCCAATGGAGACGACTCATATACTATTAGGAAGACCATGACAGTATGACACTAAAGCAGTACATGATGGCTTCACCAACAAGATTTCTTTCCAGCACCATGACCGGAAAATTATTTTTAAACCTCTATCGCCTAAAGAAGTGTGTGATGACCAAATCAGAATGAGAGAAAAGAGAGAACAAGAGAAAGAGAAAAATGAAGCACCAAAGAGGAATAAGAAAAAGAAGAGTGATACACATGAGAGAAAGTGTGATACACATGCAAAAATTTAATTGTTTAGCAAAGGTGAGTGAAGTGAGGAAAGTACTACTTGCTCGTGAGTCACTCTATCTACTGTACTGCAAAGACAATACCATTTCTGCTTATAATTCTAATGAGTTAACTATTTTTGTTTCTCCTAGTGTTGAACTCCTATTGTAGGAATTTAAAGATGTTTTTCTCAAGGAGATTCCTCATGGACTACCACCTTCAAGAGGCATAGAACATCAAATTAACCTCCTTCCAGGAGATTCATTGCCTAACAAGCCAGCTTACAGGAGCAATCCACAAGAGACTGAGGAGATTCAGAAGCAAGGGCAAGACCTCATGCAAAGGGGTGGGTGCAAGAAAGCTTGAGTTCGTGTGTCGTTCCAGTTATTCTAGTGCCAAAGAAAGATGGAACTTAGAGGATGCGCACAGACTGCAGAGCCATCAACAACATCACAATAAAGTATAGGCATCTCATTCCTAGGTTAGATGATATGTTGGATGAATTGCATGGAGCTTGTGTTTTTTCTAAAATTGATTTGAAAGGTAGGTATCATCAAATTAAGATTAGAGAGGGGGATAAATGAAAAACAACTTTCAAAACTAAATATGGATTGAATGAATGGTTGGTTATGCCCTTTGGGTTGACCAATGCTCCTAGCACTTTCATGAGATTAATGAACCATGTGTTAAGGGAATTTCAAGGAAAATTTGTTGTGCTTTATTTTGATATCTTGATTTATAGCAAATTCCATGATGAACATCTTGTGCATTTGAAGAGAATTTTAGAGGCCCTTAGGCGTGAGAGCTTGTATGCTAACATGGATAAATGTGTGATTTGTTTGGACCATGTAGTTTTCCTTGGTTTTGTTATTAGCTCACAAGGAGTACAGGTTGATCAAGAAAAGGTAAAAGCCATTCAAGAATGGCCAACCCCCAAAGTTGTTGGTGATGTAAGAAGCTTTCATGGTTTGACAAGTTTCTACAGGAGATTTGTTAGGTATTTTAGTATTGTGGCAACACCTCTTACTGAGATTTCCAAGAAAAATGTAGGATTTAAATGGGGAGAAAAACAAGAACATGCATTCGCTACACTCAGGAAAATTGATGCATGCACCAATTCTTGCATTACCTAATTTTGGCAAATCCTTCGAAATTGAGTGTGATGCGTCTGGGGTTGGGATAGGGGCTGTTTTAATGCAAGAGGGACATCTCATTGCCTACTTTAGTGAAAAACTGAATGAGGTTGTCCTTAATTATTTCACATATGACAAGGAGTTGTACGCGTTGGTAAAGGCATTACAAACTTGGCAGCATTATCTTCTACCCAAACAATTTGTCATACATAATGGTCATGAATCCTTGAAGCATCTTGTTAGGATATAAGGAAAAGGAAGAGTTAGTTAATATAGTTAGACTACTAATGAGTTAGTTAGTTAAAGGGGTTTATTAGATATAAATAGAGGAAGAAGGATAGGAGAGAGGGGGATTATATCATTTGTAGATTGAACATTAGCTCTTTGTGAAAGGAGAAATCCTTTGTGAAGGGGAAACCCTTGGAGGAGAGTTTTCTCTCTTATTTTCTGTTCTTTTCTTACTAGTCAATAAAATCTTTTATTTTCTTTCTCATTTCAATTCTTGATTCCTAACAAATTGGTCCGACCTATCGGATCTTCGAGGGGAAGCCAGCGTTAGAGATGGAGGAAGCGCAAATTTGGGCTAAGAAGGTGGAGCTACCAGTGTTCATGAGGACAGACCCAATTGGTTGGATTGCTAGGGCTGAAAAATTCTGAGGTACAAGAAATTCCTTCATTCCATAAGCTGCAATATGCATTCATGAGCATGGAGGGTGCTGCGATACATTGGTTCTACATTTGGAGCCCAAACAACCCAGATTCAGATTGGGAGTCATTTTCCACAGCTTCGATCAAAAGATTCAGAGATCGCCATGGTAGCCACATATTTGAAAGATTGAGTATCTTGAAGCAAGAAAAGCCAACTGAGACAGAAACCCACATCAAAAAATGGGAGACTTCCACAGAGTTCTTGAAAGGGAAGACCAAGATTTCAGAGCGAAAACACATGTTGCGCAAGATATTGAATGAAGAAGTTGATTCTCATGCCTCTCAACAAGACAAAAATAGCATGGAGGGAAGTGGGTCAGAATTCAGTAAGCAAATGCTAGTTCTTGGGCAAGAAAGGTGGAACTACCCAACTTTGATAGAAAAGGGGGAACTGATTTGAAGGGTAGTAGTTTTGAGTGTGCCAGTGACCCATTGTAGTTCTTGAAATCAGAAAATAAAAGTAAAAAAGGTTCAATAGTCAAGAACCACACCCTTTGTGGTGGAGAAGAAACCAAAAATGAGGAAGCAAAGTTAGCAAGAGAAAAAAAGATTGAAAAGGTTATGGAGAAAGAAGTTGATCCATCGATAAAGAGGGAGAAGCACAAGGAAAATGGAGTGACAAATGTGGGCTACGAAGACGATTTTCTTGATAACCCAATTACAGATTTGATCAAGAAGGAAGTCAAAGCTGGTGATTCAACCAAGCCACATTGTTTTCAAGATTCAAATTTCCATAAAAAGATTGTTATGGTGAAACAAAAATCATTCATGAAGGTGGTTGGAACAACAATGGTGCTAGAATCTTGGAATGTCAACCTGTTGGGAGAGCCTTGAGCATTAAATTTTGTTGCATCTATGGCTGACAGCTTAGCCATGGAGCTATGGCTAAGGAATGTACTGAATCAATCAAGTTGATTAAAGTTATATGGAGTCCACCCTTGTCCCTCCCACCACCGAAGCCACTAGACCTCAGTTTGCATGCAGGGACAGTGGGTCGTTCCCAATTAAGCTACAAGGGGTGCAGTTGTCTTCCAGCAATCAAACAAAACTTTAGAAGTTTCAGTGTACAATTCTAGTTTTCAGATTCCAACCTTGAGGACAAGGTTGATTTATAGGAAGGATGTATTGTTAGGATATAAGGAGAAGAAAGAGTTAGTTAATATAGTTAGACTACTAATGAGTTAGTTAGTTAGTTAGAGGGATTTATTAGATATAAATAAAGGAAGAATGATAGGAGAGAGGGGGATTTATTGAGCATTAGCTCTTTATGAAAGGAGAAATCCTTTGTGAAGAGGAAACCCTTGGAGGAGAATTTTCTCTCCTATTTTCTGTTCTTTTCTTACTAGTCAATAAAATCTTTTATTTTCTTTCTCATTTCAATTCTTGGTTCCTAACACATCTCAAGGGACAAAGTAAATTGAGCAAGAGACATGCCAGGTGGGTGGAGCTTCTTGAAAAATTTCAATATGTGATCAAGCACAAGAAAGGTAATCCAATGTAGTTGCTGATGCACTTTCAAGAAGGTATGCTTTATTCTCTACTCTTGAAACTAAATTCATTGGGTTTGAGCACATTAAAGAATTGTATGACCATGAACCAGATTTTGCTTCTAAATATTCTGCATATGTACATACTGCCCAAAATGGTTTCTTTTGGCATAATGATTATTTGTTCAAAGAAAAAAGATTATGTGTGCCTAAAGGATCCATAAGAAGATTACTTGTGAAAGAAGCCCACGAGGGGGGATTAATGGAACATTTTGGGGTTCAAAAGACTTTAGACATGTTACAAGAGCATTTTTATTGGCCACATATGAAACATGATGTGCATAAGTTTTGTGAACAGTACATTGTTTGTAAGCAGTCAAAATCTAGAGTCATGCCTAATGGTCTTTATTCTCCTTTGTCTGTTCCTGAATATCCTAGGACTAATTTATCTATGAATTTTGTTTTAGGTTTGCCTCGGATGAGGAATGGTAAGGACTCCATTTTTGTTGTGCCTAAAGGATCCATAAGAAGATTACTTGTGAAAGAAGCCCACGAGGGGGGATTAATGGGACATTTTGGGGTTCAAAAGACTTTAGACATGTTACAAGAGAATTTTTATTGGCCACATATGAAACATGATGTGCATAAGTTTTGTGAACAGTGCATTGTTTGTAAGCAGTCAAAATCTAAAGTCATGCCTAATGGTCTTTATTCTCCTTTGTCTGTTCCTGAATATCCTAGGACTAATTTATCTATGAATTTTGTTTTAGGTTTGCCTCGGATGAGGAATGGTAAGGACTCCATTTTTGTTGTGGTTGACAGGTTTTCAAAAATGGTACATTTCGTACCATGTAAGAAAAATGATGATGTGTGCCATGTTACTAAATTATTTTTCAAGGAAGTGGTGCGCCTCCACGGACTACCAAGAAGCATCGTTTCGGACCGAGACACCAAGTTCCTCGATCACTTTTGGAGAACATTATGGGGTAAGGTTGGAACAAAACTTCTTTTTTCCACCACATGTCATCCTCAGACCGATAGCCAAACTGAGGTAGTAAACAGAACTTTGAATTCTCTTCTTAGGGCTGTGATTAAAAAGAATATAAAGAGTTGAGAAGAATGTCTGCCTCATGTTGAGTTTGAATACAATAGGGTCGTACATAGCACTATACAACACTCTCCATTTGAAGTAGTGTATGGTTTTAATCCCTTGACTCCTCTTGATTTGTTATCATTGCCAAACATTTTTTATTTTAAGCATAAGGATGCACAGGCAAAAGTTGAATATGTAAAAAAATTGCATGAGCAAGTGAAGGCTCAAATTGCAAAGAAGAATGAAAGCTATGTCAAGCAAGCCAACAAGAATAGGAAGAAAGTGGTACTTGAACCAGGTGATTGAGTTTGGGTACACATGAGGAATGAGAGGTTTCCTGAATAAAGGAAGTCCAAACTTCAACCTAGAAGAGACGGACCTTTCCAAATACTAGAGAGGATCAATGACAATGCTTACAAGATCCATATTCCAAGTGAGTATGGAGTAAGTTTCTCTTTTAATGTTGTTGACTTGACTCCATTTGTTGTAGGTAGTGATTCAGAAGATTTGGGGGCAAATGCTTTTCAAGAAAGAGGGAATGATGAGAATCCTAAAGCTGCCAAACTACAGGGACCTATGACCAGAAATAGGACCAAACAGTCAGAGGATACCCTCCAATAAATGGTAACAATCATACTTGACAAGGCCAAAATGAAGAAGGAGGAAGGCCCAGAGACACTCCCAAGAATCTTGATTGCTGAAGGCCCAAAATAATTTGAAGGCCCATATCGAATATTTTTCCTATTTTTGTAATTTTAATTAAATAAATTGGTGTCTTTTCAGCTGCACTTCAGCTACACTATATGTATTGAACTCATTTTGAAGAAAAGGGAACTTTTGGCATTTTGAGAAAATACATATATTTTGTGAGAGCTTCTCTCTGGGTTCCTTGTTGAACCAATCTCAAACTTATCAAGGTTGAACCCTTGTGGCGTCTACCCTTGACTTATCTTCCATCTCTGGAAGTGGCATCATCTGATTCCTTGACCTTTACCAAGCGATCTGCTCCTAATAAGGATCACATCACTTACTAAAGAAGACATGATAAACCAAATGTTCTTTGCAACTAGTTAGTTTACCCAATTTTCTAGTCAAAATAAGACATGATAAACCAAAAGAATTGTTATTAACAAAGATCAAAGAAACTCCCCAACATTAGACACATAACATAAAGCCATTAAATACAAAAAAAAGGTGTATCAGTTATGTAAAATTTTACCTAGGCTCTTTTACATCTTCTTTCAGGTGTACATGTTGTCCCCTATCCAATGGAACGACTTTTATGACTTCATTTGCAAGAACATGAACCTCTCCAGAACAAAATGAAACAATGAGATTATCTCTGTCTAGAACACTTTGCACAAAACCAACACTCTTTGGTTTAGCACCTTGCCATCCATGTGTTGGAGTTGTGACAGATCTTTTAAACTTCACCCAGTCTCCCACTTTAAATCTATATAGTCATCAATAAACAAATTTTTAAACATATTAGCCACATATCAATAGACAATAAATATCATAAACAAGAAACACTAGAAAATAATATCTTCCACTCACATTGTAGGAAACAAATGAACTCCCTTATTCACGAGTGCTTCCATCAGATCTTCAGATAACCATTCTCGGGGGAGAGCCTCTAAAATGTCACGTAGTGTCTTGCCACTGTCAAAAAACATAACCCCATCAGTCATATTAGTCATTGGAGTTCAATGTCATTAATAGGTTACATAGGACTAACATGCAACAGTTAAATGCAGTTTCAAAGTTATGACAATAATATTTTAGATATGTATATGATGTTCAAAAATAATAATTACAACTTAATGAAAATACAGTGCCCTTAGCTGTGGCTTACCTGTGGTTTCTAACTTCAATGTCAGCATCAGGCTTCATTAGCATAACAATAAGCCAGTCAAGATTTTCACGAATCATTTTTGCTGTCTCTGCTGCTATATGGAAAGCATTGTCACCATCATCATCCTGACATTAAGTTACATTAGAACCTTAGCTGACAAGGACATTACGGCAAAGCTTCCTTCCACAAGACAGGGAACATGTCAACTTCCAATTATTTCTACTAAGTAAACAAAATTCAAGCTAAACATAACTGTTTTTTTTTAATAAGCTAAACATAAGTTGCACACACTTATTATGGGTCGTACATATAACCAGTGCAAAAGGTTCAAATATATACAAATACTGTTTCAATGTCCATGGAAACAAGCATATGCCCACAACTAAATCAATAGTTCACCATTCATTTCAGAATAAAAGTCAATTATATAAACTTACTAAAATGGTTTTAATATTCATTCTATGTCTTCTCCAGCTTACTGGGTTATTGAATTTTAATAGAAATCATTTTCCTTAGATTTGTTACCCCCCAACCACCTTTAATGGTATTAACTATCATTAAGCTTAAATTACTCAAATAATAAAGAATGGCTACATCAGATACTGAACTCAGCAATAAATGTCATATAATAAAGATCTAATGTAGTAAATAGAAAGTTTTATAAACTATACGAGAAATCAGGGAAAAAGAAGAAATCACAAAGCAAAATAGCATATTGAAATTTCTATTTCATCTATAACAATATATAAAAGTGATACCAACTTTTAATGTAGACATTTCTTGAGCCATTTTACCCATAAACTGCTACTAATGCAATTGTACTGTAATTACACACTCCAATTTCAGTTTTCTTTTTGGACTAGTGCTACGTTAGAAATTAATGGCTCTCATTCTCCTCTTCGTAACCAAAAAATGTGGACAGACAAGCATAACAATGGCTATCTTTCTGCTAGTTATAATTATAATTATACTTATATGTGATCAAATGGGGACTTGGATGAAAACCTTCAAATTATAATCTGCTCCAGCATCAAGAAGCAGTCCAACACATGCCTTTGCACCCCTAGCTAAGGCCAAGTGAAGAGGTATACTGTTGTGCACATTGCGAATGTTCACATCAACCCCAGCACCTAAAATAACCTACTCAAAATACCCAAAATGTGCATTTTTTAGCAACAAAAAATTATTTTAATAATCATTTTAATCAAGAAGCTCATTCACTTACCTTAACCAAGTCCACGTCATTAGTCATAGCAGCTGTATGCAAAGCTGTCCTCCCATTCTGGGAATCTTGAGCAGATGGATCAGCTCCTGCTGCAAGCAATATCCGCACCAGTTCTCTCCCCTCTATATTTGGCATGAACAAACAAGATTAGACAATTCAACTATTTTGCTAAAGAGACTAAATAGCATAAATGAAGTACTAATTAGAAGCAGTGTTCTCGATGACGGGTGGTGGACTATGACGGCCATCTGAAAATCCGCCATATAAATGTGCGCAGAGATAAAATTGCAATACAGAGGTATTGTCAAACAGTCAGGGGTCAAAGGGAAAAAAGGAACAGGTTGAGGGCTGAGTTGGTTTTTAGGCTTTTATAATTTAAGAGTGGGTTGGGTCGGGTTAGATGACCCAAGACCCATTTTTTTCCCTAATCAGATTTCTGCCAACTCATCATTCCCTTTTCATCTTTGTCTTCTTTGCTATCGCCATGGCTGCTACATTAAAAGCAGCCTCCAAATGCAGGTGAACAGAGTCATCATGTTACAGTTACAAATAAATCCTTCTAGGTACAACACTAAAGCTTTTAAATTAGAAAGCAAGGATTTATTTGTCACTGTAACAGCTCTTCAACTTTTATATTAGAAAGAATTTGAACTTTTCAACTCTTGCTTTTATTTTTTTTATATAAAATGATAATGATTTGTTATGACGCATAAATACAAAGAGCTAACATTGATTTACGCAGAGTTAGATTAAGCACATTTTAGTAATGCTACAACAGTACAACTACAGACCAAATATCACTATTACGATAAGACTCCTATCCTATCCCTATATTAAATAAGGAAATAAGCCTTATATAGCATTACATTAATTACTCTTCAATGAAAATGTGTGAGGGACAGGTAAGATTAGGATAACTACTTAAGATAGATGGTTAAATAATGACTCCAACATCCCATCCATATAGCTCTTGAAAACTATCCGATCTTGCGAAAATTATGGAATTTGGCAGAAAAGTGTAAGCTAGTTTTAAAATAAGCAGTTATGATTTCCGGGTAGCAAGCATGGGGTCAAACAAGCTTCTTTCTCTTTTGGACAGTGGTAATTAATCCAAATAATAGAGATGATTTTTTGTAGTACTTAGGCCTCACTTAGCTCCAGCATCAGATGTGTCTTATGCACAGTTCCAGTTCAGATCCAAAAGAGCACTTGCACTATAAGGCACCCATCACATGGAATAATATGCTAGGGTTCATTGGAAGCATAGGTCCTGACCTTTACTCTGGAACAAGTTCTGCTTGATCAAGGCTTTGTCAATGAGGAAGTATAAATTATGTGGCATTAGCAGTTCGTTGGTGTATTCATCATTGGCGTAGAATGCATGCATTAGTCTCAGTGTGCTTCTCAACTTCTTATGGGATAGAATATATTTGTCCCTTTGATGCTTAGCCAGTGACTGACTAATTTAAGTATGCCACTAGAGATTGGGCAGGTTTGCTAATTTTTTAAAAAACATTTTAGAATTTTGTTCTTAGTTATCTCAGATCTATTACACCTTCGGCAGACAACATAATACTTGCCAATAATGAACATGAAAATTTTCTCAGATCAGGTGAAGTGGAGGATTCCTTAACATCCTACAGTTGTGATTCTCTTTGTGAATAATATGAAAATATTGGATCATATTTTAAATTATCCTCTAGGATTACTTTCACTATCATCTCATTATCTCTAAGGATTGGTTACCATATTTCATCTTATCATGATTTGTTTCCCTAATTAGTTAGGATGACAAATTCATAATTAGTAAAAAAGAAGGGTTAGTGCTCTAGGTTTGAAAAACATCAATACATTGTAATACAACTAGGTTAATATAATTTCAGTGTTTAATTCTTTTATATATCTATTCCTCTATACCTAAAACTTACAATTTCAACACTCCTTGTTATCTAAACCATTTGAAATTGATATATGGCCAATATTGAAGCATTTCTAGATGCACTAAATTATAAAAATAAATAAATAAACCACAATAAAAAAAATAGCCAAATGTTCAAATCACTATCAAACAATGAAGTTTTGATACCATTTTCATGGTCTTTCTTAGAAGCAGCTGCCATGCACAAGGCAGTGCCAATAGGGCTTGGTATGTCAATTGCTTCAGCAATCTCATCAGAAGTAGCAACTTCCACCCATCTCTTCACAACAGCAACATTCCATATTGCCACACAATGGTGCAACGGTCTGCAACACCAGAGTAAAACTGTGTGATTAATTGATTATATATTCATGTGATACAAAATATCAATTTAACATAAATGAAATAGTTTACAATATTGTAACTGTTGAACAGAACCAGCCTAGATTTTAAAATCTGAAATTCCAAGAATGACGATAGCCAACGTGAAAATTAAAATTGATGACAAAATGACAACTTCAGGAAAGTTGTCTTTCCTGTGGAATAATACATAAGCTATTGTTGCATTTCCCAACCAGTTAATTAAGATCAGTTGTCATACCTCTATACTGATTGACACACATGGCAAACAAATTCCAAGTTATAAAGAAAACTGAATCTAAGACAATACTCACGTCAGATTCTTTGAATTCAAGATGGCCATTGATCTACAGCCTCCATTCTCCAATATCACAAGAGCACAGTCTGTGTACTTCTTGGCAATTGCTCTATGCAGAACAGATTCACCTTCATCATCCACTGCATTGGGATCAGCTCCAGCTAATAGTAATTCCTGATATTTGTCCACATAAACTCAGACGAATATAGTTCTAATGAAGAACAAGAAGAAACATTTAAGTATAATTTAAGAAAAACATACCCGCATACAATCTGGTTGACCATGATAGGCACAAACGTGAGCTACTGATGGGCCAAAACCATCTCTCAATCGTGACCGCACATTAGCATTTCTATTGATAAGGATACGAACACATTCTGGGGACCCAGCTGCTAATGCAAAAACAAGAGGAGGATCTCCATCTTTGTCCAATACATCAACATTTGCTTCACTACACTCCAGAATTGTCTCAACAAGTTCTGCACTACCACGTCTACAAGCTAAGTGAAGAGCTGTTTGACCATCAGCATTTTGAGCTTCCAATAGCGACGATAGGTAGTTGCTGCCATTTTCTGATGCAGCCTTTGCAAGAAGATCTCTGAGCAAGAAATACATAGCAAATGAATGAAATGATAAAGTTTAAGTAATAGCAAGCTCAGATGAGAAGTGCCGTGACACCAACTAACCTAACACCTGCAGTATCTCCTTCAGACACAAGTCGATGAAGATGGTTTGGGTTTTGCTGAGGAACTTCCATTTCAGGTACTGGGGAAGGCTCCATCACATTTGACACAGAGCCCTTATCTAAGCCACTGTATCCACATAAATGTATAACATTGTATAAGACAATTGCTGTTTGTTGAACATCAATGACAACTGTGCATTTGGCTCATTCCTATTGAAGCTCACATTTCCATACTAAAAACCGTAAGTAGCCTTAACTTCTCAATCAAGTGCTGTCAAAACCAACACAGAAGATGCAGTCACAGTAATAATAGCTTGCTTAACAGACTTACTTATCAGGGCTTGCAGGAGGGCTGCGTGGTATTTCCTGCAAATGACGGAGAAATACTGCAAGCATTGCACTAAAAGTAGGCCTTTTAGATGGCTTGAATTGCAAGCACTCTCCAATCATCTTCCACAATTCCCTCGGAATTCCACCACCAACAACACTAGCATACTGTGGAGGCAGTTTCTTAGCTTTAACGACAGCTCGATAGATTTCCTCAGCACTTAAACCTGCCCAACTGCACAACCAGATTTTGCACTAAGAAATTTGAAAAAGCTGGAAGAACATAAGAACGAAAAGTTGAGTAAAGAATGAATTGCTCCACGTACGGAATGGCACCAGTGCACATCTCCACCAATGTACAACCAAAACTCCACGCATCTGATTCAGAAGATATACCTATTCCATCATCCCAAAACAAATTCAATGATTTCTTGACAGGTTCCCAAGCCTCCGGTGCTGTATAATGTGGGCTGAGCATTATACATTCCATACAGGAATGGATCTTCGCAGAGTCACACTCCGGTCGAGCCTTCCAACAGGAAGGCTTCTTGAGAATTGTAGCAAGTCCATAGTCAGAAACCACAGCGTGACCATTTGCATCAAGAAGAAGATTGGAAGGTTTTAAATTCATGCAAACAACTCCAGCAGCATGAAGCTCAACAACCCCTCGTGCAATGTCCGCTCCATATCTACATTTGGAAAATTTTAATATCATTATTTATAGCATCATGGAAAATTGAAATGCAATATGGGATTACTCATTCAACTATTTTCTATCTGCCTAACCAACAGGAAAGCACATAGTCAGCCTAGAAAAACACATAGATAGACAGTGTCTCCCTCCAAACATTGGTTAGTTAATGACTAGCAGAGACATGATAACAACACATTTTCTACAAACATAAACGCACCTAAGCAGGAGTAAAATGATAAATTTTAGACGTTGAATAAACCAACCTAATTTAGTCCAGCCTACTTAGACATTGCATTATCCCCAAATTTTAACCAGAATGTAGTGCTTCCTACTTATCAGTGAAATTGCAATAATAACAATGTTATCAATGGTGAATGGCGGAACATGGCAGAAGGCCAAAATTTCGCCATATAAACACACAATTTCCGCCATTGCGGTCCTCCCTTCAAAATTTCCTATGGGGTTTGCAAAAAATCTGCCACGTCATTCTGCCATCATGCTGCCATTTAACAACATTGGATAATACTGATCAAGTTTTCAAATTGCAGACATCACTTGAAAAATTGCAGTACTGAGGTTGCAACAACCACATAATGAAAAATATAAACTAATCAACCAAAACCGTAACTTAAAACCACAATTACTCATCAAACAAATCAGAGAAACTGAACTAATCAAACACAATAATCACACAACTGCAACCACAACAATTACTCATCAAACAAACCAAGAGAAACTAAACTAATCAAACGCAACAATCACCACACTTCTTTCAGTCTACTCACTACATAGTCACTATCAAGTCAAATAAACTTCTCACAACAAGATTAATCAACCACAAGAAGAAACAAAAGATTCCTAAATCTAAAAAGGAAAAAAAAAAAATCAAAGACCTTAGAACTTGTTCCAAAGTGAGCCTCCCTTCATTACGCTGCATCTCAGACTGAACCGATCCATAGCACTTATCCATCACAAGACACAAACTATCTTCCACCCTCATTGTGCCATGGAAAGTGCACACATTCCTGCACCACATCGAAGCCCTACGC
Source organism: Glycine max (assembly GCF_000004515.6). Lineage (NCBI taxonomy): Eukaryota > Viridiplantae > Streptophyta > Magnoliopsida > Fabales > Fabaceae > Glycine > Glycine max. Next base: position 18,469,152 of record NC_016091.4, on the reverse strand, counting down.
AAATCCTCCAACTTCCCCTGCACCCAATCCAAATCAATCCCCTCCGCCACCGCCACCTTCTTCACCGCCACGTTGTGCCGGCACCGCTGCCTTCCTCCTCCCTCGCCGCCGCCACCACCGCCGATCACCGCCATCCACATCTCCACCCCCGCCCTCCTCCCCTCCCCAATCCGCCGCACCAGCTTCAGGTCATTGTGCGCGCCGCCGCCGCCGCCGCCGAGCTCGATCACCGGCGCGCAACCACCGCCGGAGCTCGACGCCTGCGACTCGCGGCTGTTCCGCCGCCGCTTCTCGTCGTCCTCCTCGTCCTCATCCTCTCTACCGCCGTCACCGTCCTCCTCGTCGTCGGTGTAGTCGCAATCAAAATTCGACCGCCCTCCACCGCCGCCGTTGGCGGCGGCAGCGGCGGATTGGAGTAGCGCGAGCACCGCGTAGTTCTTCCTCAGCGCCTGAACCGAGTTTCCGACGGTGGACACGTGGCGGCACCTGGGACACGCCAGCGTGGCGTCCGAAGACGCCGAAAACATTCTCGAGAGACACTCTCTGCAGAACCCGTGCCCGCATTGGAGCAGAAGCGGAACTCGCTCCTCCTCGTTGTACCGCGTTTGGCAAACCGAACAACACGGGATTTTCATTTTTTTTTCTCTCTCTTCTCTCAATTTTAATTTATCAGTGTCGGAACGCCACCACTTTGATCCGAAATTGAACTGAACTTTGAAGGATCTCTTTTAAGGTGCGAATGTTAGATCCATGGGGTGAAGCAAACGAAAGGACTAAAGCTTGATCAATTAAGCTAATGATGAAGGAAATAATCTAGAGAGAAAAAGGGTTTTAGAGAGAGAAAGAGAAGAAGGGAAGAAGTTGTTGTGGTTGCTGAACAAAAGTTAAAGAAAATGAATTGAGAGGGGGATTTTGGTATTTAGATGTTTTCTCTCTTTTTTTTTTTTTTTGCTTTTATTAGTTTCTTCTTTCTTTCGTTGCGGTTTTTCCATTTGTGAGAAAGGTTTGGCCTTAGGTGGATAGGTTGGAAACAAAAGGCGAGAGAGATGATGTAGGTGGCTTTGGACTTTGAAGAAGTACTTGAACTAGTACTACACTACACACCTCACCACCCCCCAAAACCAAAATCACTTTGCTTCACAGAAGTGGAATAATTTTGAGGGATCCTTGTTTTTTAGGCTTTCTTTTGGTTCAATATTTCTATTATTGTTATTATGTGGGTGCTTTTTATCTCTAGATTTTTCTTTTAAACTAGGTTTTGTTTGGGTTGTGGTCGCCAAGAAAGGGAGAGGTTCTTGGAGTTCTGTGCTTGCCAAATTTGGGGTTGCTCCTATACCTATACGGATGCATTGCCCACTTTTATTTTTTTCTGCCTTTTTGCACGGTGTGAAAGTTCTTCCTAGATAAACTCCTTTTTCGAAAAATAATGCTCCTTTATTCCATGAAGAAAATGGAAAAACGATGTGATCATCGTGATGAAGATGCCATCATTGTACGAACGGGTGCTTTTGATTGAAATAAATATTTTCTAAGACTATGGATATACGAAATATTTTTATACTATATTAATATTCATTTGCATATTTGAATGATTTTTCTTTTTAAGATTGTATTTATTGAAAAATATTTACTCTCCATTATGCAAGGGAAGTAGAATTACCGAGAAGGATTCAAAAATTAATAGTTTATTTACTGATATAATTATTATAAAATATTATACTTTTGTTTAATAAACTTAATTTATTAACAAAAAAATGTTAAGTTTCTATTATATAAAAAAAGAATAAATGTGGTAAAAATATATATACTTTAAAATAATGAAAAGATTTAGAAGAGTGTTATGCTTTCTTAGGGCTACTTGCTTTCCTAGGGTTTCTCTTACTCGCTAACATAGAAAGAGGCATATTGGTTTGTCAAGTGCATAAAGTACAAGCCAACACAAACCAGCCCTCTAAGGGTCAAAGTATATATAGTGGTGAACTTGCTTGAGCCTCAACCACTTGTAGAGACAAAGGAGGGAACTTCATTAGAGGATTCATTTTCGACGGCTATGAATATGAAGTTAAAAAGGAAATAAATATTATATAAAGATATTTACATAAGGTGAACGACAAACCAAATCTTGACTTCCACAAACTCTAAATGGAAGAATAGAAGTTATCTACCACCAAAGAAATTACAAGATATTTTATGTCTCCCTATTAGGGACTTCAAAGAAGAGAAAAACAAAGGCTTACGAACCATGGCAAAAGGATGTGATAGTCAATGTGCTTAGTAAGAAGCTTAGCCTCAAGTTCTTGCAGAATAGATTCACAATAAGATGTGAAAGCTAAATGGAGTAATGGAGGTCATAGACTGGGTGATGAATATTTCTTGGTTATGTTCTAAGATTGGAAAGACTTGTGCCATGTCTTTGAAGTTGGTTCATGGCTTGTAACATATCATTATGTTCTTTGTCAAAAGATGGAAGGTTACTTTTTTAATTTTTGAAAATGACTTTAGAAGAATGGTTGTTTAGATTCACATCCTTATTTATCCTACTAAAATCTATAGTTGCAATATACACAATTTTTCTCTTGAGTTTGTGTTGAAGTGGAACTCTTCAAGACGTTGATTTAAATTTTTCACCTTAATCATTAGATTTATAATGTTATAATAAGGTATGCACTTGCGTGGTTTGCATGTGGTAGGTTTTGTCATCATAAAGAAGTATGTCAAATGTTTTAGCAAAAGATAAGGACATGGAAAATAAGAAAGAAACAAACCTACAACTCGTATTGTTGTTTTAGGGAATTTGGAGGTTAGGAGAATGCTTTTGGACTCTAAATGTCAATGTAGTGAAAACCTTGAATATTTCAACCACTGTGAAAAGCAAAGTAGCTGATGAAACTATTGTTAGAGGGGAAAAAAGAATAGAGAAGGTAACATGTAAGCAAATGCTTTTGGAGTAGGTTTGACATTGCAAACAAAAAGCATGCTAACAAGGATGAAAGAAAAGATAATAAAATGGCATAAGTTTCATGTCCCTCCCATGATAACACAATAGATAAAGGTGAAGAAAATAGAAAAACAAGGAGTTGTATAACTGGATAGGGATACACATGTCACATCTAAGCTAAAGTTAATAATAAGATAACCACGCAAAATATCTCACATTAGAATTTAAATGAGCTTATTATAACATGTGAGTTTGGCCGTAAACAATAAGCAAAACATCTCATATTAATAGGAATATCTTATCTCCCCTTTACCTTTCTATCATTTTCCCCAAATGATTTGCTCTCCTCACTAATTTGGCAGTAAATAATAAACATTGAAAGTCTATAAAATTTAGTGTTGATAGTCTTCCTATCTCATAGACTCACCATTATCCAGGATCAGATCCAACTAACAGTAACTCGTGTTATTTGTTTGGTTCTAATGATGATGAAGCAACATTTAAGTACAATTTAGGCAAACATGCTCGCCTAGTTGGCCATGGTAGGTATGGAAAATCATCAATCAAGTTTGAGTTCGCATATCCTCAACCGAAGCAAATTGAGGTGTATTAAATCCTAAGCCAAATTCGTCCAAACTTGTGTTTGGTTACTTCGAGTGGTAGCTTTGTCAACTTTATGGGTACGCAAATAGGTTGTGGCAGATATTCGACTAATAAAAAAAATGCAATCCCAATAATGGCCACTGAAAATTTTTCACCCACAAATGTACCCTCAACATGCAAGCTCGATTCTTTTGATATATGAATTGGTGGTATATCATGTAACTTCTTAAATAATTTATTCATCAACATTAGAACAAAGGGAGAAGAAAGTATCATGGGGAAAAACTTAATGAAAAAGTGTTGCAGAGAAAGAAATAGATAGAAGGAAAAAGAAAGAGGAAAACAAAGGAGCAAAGCTAGAGTGTTGAAACAGTGAATGGACCTACGAAAGTCACATCTACAAAATAAAATAATAAAATATTAAAATAAGTACCAAAATTGATGTTCTTTGGTGATGCGTTTCATCATGGGGGAAGCATATCTGCTTTTTACTAGAAGCATATGTTATTATGATGTATGTGTAACTGTGCAAAGTTGTCTTCAACATGTGAGGGTTTCGAGAAACTTCATCAAACCTCTAGAATTTTATTACTAGTGTTGACTGGTTCAGGTATCGATGAAATAATAAAATCAATTTGCACCCAACCATAACAACATGTTACATGTTGTTTCTTAAACTTATTAACCCATCTACTAGTTGTAAATCAACTAAATAAAATAATACTTTTTCTAGGTTATGTTGGATTCGATTCGGGTGTTGGTTTGTTTATCACCCTTAATGGTAGGCATAAATGTGAGCCACAATAGTTCCAAATCATCTCTTAGTTGTGACCACGCATTAACATTTATTTTGATAAGGATACAGACACATTCCGGGGATCAACAATTCATGCAAAAACATGAGGAAGATCTCCATCTTTGTTTAACACATCAACATTTGTCTTTCTATATTCTACAATTGTCTTGACAAGTATTGCACTACCATGTCTAAAAGATATTATTATTTTATTTCTAAAACTATGGTCATACAAAATACTTTTGTACTAGATTAATATTCATTTATTTGGTTGTTTTTCTTTTAGGATTGTATTTGTAGATAATATTTACTCTCTATGCATATTACAACCGGAGAGTAAAATATTAAGAAGGATTCAAAGATTAATAATTTATATAGTTTACTACAAAATATACATTCATTTATTTGTGTAACTAAATCTTCTAATAGAAAATGTTTAGTTGTTATTGTAATGATGTTATAAATACTAATAGAAGATAGGGAATGATGTTATGCTCTCCTAGCGTTTCTTGCTCCCATAGGATTTCTTTATTGTTAACATAAGTAAAAGGAAAACCAACTTGTCAGGAGCTTAAAGAAAATAAAGATCAACAAAGGTTAACCCTTTAAGAGGTGCAAAGTAGAGGTAGTGTCAAACTCACTTGAGCCCAAGCCACTTATGAAGGCAAAGGATGGAACTTCTATAAAAAGTCCCTCCCAATGGTTCCAAAGACAAAGTTGGAAGGAAAGAAAATATGATAAAAGTATATTTGTTTGGGGTGAATGGAAAATCAAATCTTGACTCTCATGGATTGTGAACAGAAGTAGAAAAGCTATCTAGCTCAAACGAGGAGTTTCCACAAAAAAGTTAAAAGAAGATGATGTATTATATCCTATTGTTAGAGTCTCTATAGAAAGAAAGAAAAAAGACTGATGAACCATAGCAAAAAGTTGTAATAGGTAAGGTACTCGGAAAAAAGCTTAGCTTGAAAATCTTGTAGAATATACTCCATAAGACTTGGTGAATGAATGGATGTGGCTTTTGATTGAAATAACTAAGATATCATTATTTTATTTTCAAAAACTATATACTATGGTAATACAAAATATTTATACTATTCAGTTCTATATTTGAATGTTTTTCTTTCAAGATTGTATCTGTAGAGAATATTTATTCTCCATTACACAAGATGAAAAGTAGAATTATTAAGAAGGATTCAAATATTAATATATTTTTCATGATTTCAAAGATTAATAGTTTATTTATAGATATAATTTACTACAAAATATTATACTTTCTTTTATCCAAGTAATACAATTTGCTAACAAGAAAACTTTAGTTATTATTGTATAAAGAAAGAATATATTTAGTATAATTATACTTTGAAATAATATAGGACAAATTTAGAAATTATATTAGAAGATACAAAAGGATGCCATGCTCTCCTAGGGTTTCTTTCTCCCTTAGGGTTTCTTGCTTAATAACACAAGAAGAATAGACCATCTCATCATAAGCATGCAGAAAGTAAATGTCAACATAGGTTAACCTTCTAAGGGGGAAAAATAAAGGTAATGTCAGACTTGCTTAGCTCTTCAACCACTTGAGAAGGCAAAAGAGGGAACTCTTGCAAAAGTTCAATTCTCAATGACTACGAGGACAAAGTTGGAAATAAAGCCAATATCATATAAGATTATTTTCTTAGGGTAAAGGATGACCTAAATCCCAATTTCTATGGACTATGAATGGAAGGAGATAAGATTCTTGGCTTAGATGATGAGTCAAGGTTACACGAGGATGTTGTTAGAGATGTTGCAAGAAAAAAAGGATGTTATGTTTTCTATTGTTAAAATTGAATTAATGGTCTTTGCACATGTATGTGGTGATGGATTGAGACCCTTAATGGTCAAGAGATGTTGGATTAAAGATTGAGATATATAAAAAGCCATATAGCCTAAGGCATGTGGATGAGTTAAATGTATGTTAACACAATATTCATGATTTAATATTCACACAGCATTCCATAATTGAGTTATACAATGACCATTAATTTACTGGAGACTTAGGGGACTTTGAGGTGCAATATTTCATAAGAGATGTGGATAATGTACGCTCATGTCATATTGAGTTTACTACACATGTACAAACTTCATGACAAGTCATTGTCACACCACGATCAATTTTAATATGCTCACTAAATATTTTTTAGCACGTGATGTGGTGAGAATGATACATAAATCATGTTTTTTTATATATTACTATGTTAGAAAACATAATTGATCCTATCACTCAAGGATGTGAGTTAGCTTCACAAAGTACCGTCTACTCTCATTCATGAGCATATACTTGTCACACATACACTTGATTGTTATGCACGTGTTCGTATGTTTGATAGTGATATATGATATTACTCTCTGATATTAATACTTAGAAAATATGTGTTACTATTTGTGTGTGTATTTTGTATTGTCTATTTCATTTTCTTATAGTTTACTTATGTATGAATTCTCACTTTTTTATATTGTATTTTTTATTTTTCTTACACTCTACATTTGACTAGTAGATGACTAAACAAGGTATCTACCTTGACATAGTGAAGATTATAACACCTTATTATATTAATTATTTTTTATTTAGTGTTTATTTCTAGACAATTGAATGAGAAAACTCAAAATTCTTAGAAACACAATTCTACATAAAATAGTGGGTTTAGTAAAAAAAAACATAAAATAATGAGTGTTGTTCAATTATAATTTTAATAATTTACATATAAAGGACCAAACAACTGTAAAAATATATAGAATGTCCTAATAGGATAATATAATGAAAAAATAATAAAATAATTAACACAATGTAAAAATTAAAAATTTTAAGCTTAAAATGTTAATTAAAATAATAAAATATAATTTTAAAAAATTTATATGAATTTACTAAATTCTTATGTAAAATGATAAAAATATTTCTAGTTGAACTTGAAAGTTTAACAAGAGACATTAAACTCAAATAAATTGTGTAAAACAATACAATAATTTTGAACAAAAAACTTTATTTAGTATTAAAAACTTAAAAAAGCTGAAAATTTTCATATTATTATGGAGTAAAGTGATTTATCTAATATTTCAATTAATATATATATATATATATATATATATATATATATATATATATATATATATATGACTATACAAATAATTATATAATTAAAACATATTAATAAAAAATTAATTCTAATATAGATTAGGTCTAGACGTGTGTTTATAGCCAAAGACTCATTTATATAACCTAAAAGTCAAATTAGGATAATTATAATATTATATAATTAAAAATAATTAATAAATAATAAATACTAAAAAAAATAATTAAATAGAAATATTTTAAAAAAACATTGAATGTGGCTTGAGAATATTAATTGCTCAGATCGACTATCAGCAAAAAGATAAGGTCAAACAATTTTGATTTAAATAAAATTACCTTTGTAATTAATAAATAAATTAAATAGGAAATTATTCAAAAAAATAAAATAAATAAACAAGAAAGAAATCATATGACATTTAATTATTAGCAGGAATGTTTAGATAATATCAAGAATTTCTCTTCCAATTATTTCACTCACGTTATAATTTTATCACATAGTGTTATTTACACATTATCAACACGTTTCACTCTTATTTTCTCATGGATAACTAACTTTCCTACAACTCTCCTTCTCCCTTTAGTCACACCACACACAACACTTGTAACATTGTTTTTCTAATTGGGTTACTAAGTAATTTAATTAAAATGCAAGAAAAATTAAATTTAATTCATGCTATCAAGTAATAGGCAATGTTTTTAAATTCGGACAAGTAATTGAATGGTGAAGGCATGATTCAAGGTTCAAAGGTTCAACCAGGATTGAATCAGGAATGAACTATTTTTAATAAAATACTATTTAAATTTTTTTAAATATAATATACTAAACAATATTTAAAGAAACATGATATGTATAAATTTATAATATTAAAAATTAAACTTCACTTAAAAGTGTCATAAGTCATACTATATAACAAAAGTAAGTTATATATGAAAGCAAATCTAATGGTTTAGTTCACTTAGTTGAGCAAGGTAGGTGAGTTATTACCTCTTCAATTCTTAGGATAAAAAAACAAATCTAATACATCATAATAATTATATTCAACAATAACCATAAAATCCATTAACAACTATAACTCTTAAAAAAATACAACTCAAAGTAATTGATATAACTATCAATCACTATAATATTTATTGAGATTGCTTCTATTAAATTCAATGTTAGGAATAATATTTTCATTGTTTGAACCACCACCCCCATCACCACTTTCAACTTGGAACTCCATAATATCAAGATTTTCATCACTTATTTAAATAACAAATAGGTAAGAAAATAAGATTTTAACTCCAAAATAATATTTAACAAATGAAACATGTTCAATGTAACTAAGCATGTAAAACATTCACCTTCATTATTTTTTTATGATTCACCAATTGGAATTGTATTCTCATGATATAAAGCATTCTTAAGTTCACCAATATGCTCACTACGTCCTTCTTTCTCAGTTATCTAAAAATCAACTTGATCAATGGTTTCATAATCAATAGGATCATAATATGTCTTCTTCCGGTACCTAAAATCAAGTTTCACCATACAAAAACAAAAATCAGTTATACTTAAGAGAAATTAATAAATAAATGTTTTAAAGTTTGTTTTCACTTTGACATAAGGAAATGTTTATACCTATTCTTCAAGTCTTAGATGTTTTAGTCTATTTCTTTTCTTGGTATGAATGTGTTTAAGAACACTCCAATTTCTCTCTCATTTAGAAGAAGAAGTTTGATTGAGAATACGAATTGCCAACTTTTGCAAAATTTGAGCACTATTCTTGAATAATGACTATCATTGATTTACAAGAAATGTATTTAGTTATATAATCATAACACACAAAATACATAAAAACTATTTAAATATACAATATAGTCCTAGTTATATAGTTGTGTTAAATACTTGGAAGGAAAACTTTGTTACCCGATTCAAACAAGATTGCTCCAATAGAGAATACATGTGATCTAAACAAAAAATATAAAATAAAATTAGTGCTTATCATGTTAGGCTGTCTTTGATTCACTAAAGGCACTTGGTCCACCAAAAATTTCTTGTCACTTCAAATACACATCCATCTCACTAATGGCTTGAGTCAAGTCTTCCCAAAAAACTATTTTTCTCAAGTAAATCAATAACTAATTCTACGACCTTATTCTTCTTAACGAACTTCTCATATACCTGAATATCTAATTAAACCAGTAAGTTGTTGCATGAAGATTGAGCTTTAAATGTCTATCCCATCGAGCCTTAATAATATTTGTGTAAGGCTTAGAAAATTCTTTTTTATTCCTAAAATTTATGACATTATTTTCATTTGCGTGCCTTCATAAACATAACCAAGAGAAGGTTTTTTTTATCCTTGTCTATAATTATTGGTAAATGAATGATGAGAGCCACAAGCTTTGCTATCATTAAACAATAGTTCCAAAATTTTTGACGCAAAATGGTAACACTAACTGCTTTTCTTGTTGCAATCTTTGCTAACCCGTGGCTAGTTAAATGCTTGTCCACAACCTATTCTTGAAAGTCATGGTTGTAATCATGAATACTTTTAAATATAATAAAAGTAGTAGCAAATTAAGTTACTCTTGGATGTACAATTACTTTCCAACCTTCTATTTTCCTCAACCAAGATAAGAATATGATGTGGTTATATACAAACATAGTTATCTTGGAAGCCTTTGAGGAAAAATCTAAAACATGAAGCAAGGTAGCAATGTCCTTCAAAAGGACATTAAACAATGAGTAACATAAAGAGACAAAAAAAGGATTCCATATTTTTTGAATCAATTTACCACAGTTACATAATTAGTTTCATTATCTAGCACTATGTGAACAACATTCTCAGCTCCAACCCACTCAATAACTTCATGAAACAAATTGCATAATGTAGTGACATCTTTCATAATATTTGATGCGTCAACAAGTTGGACAAATGTTATACCTGTAGGATAATAAATTTAAAAGTAAGTCAAAGATACATGAAATAGTAAGTAGATTAACACATAACAAGTATAGTATGGACTATAAAAGTTTCCCATATATTATATTTATACCTACTGGACAATAAACTAGAAAGTTAGTCAAAGTTTTTTGCCTTTGATCAGTCCATCCATTAGCCATAATGGTGCATCCATTCGTAGCCCAACTTTGTCGATAACTTTCTACTAGTAGTTGACACTCTTTCTTGCAATCTTGCAATAAGTTAAGTCTTAAAGCATGATAAAATATACCTTTAAAACCAAGACCAATATTAGTAATTGCATACAAAGAAAGTTTAAAATATGGTGGTTGTGTTGCATGAAATGAAATGCAAGCATCATAAAACCATCTAGCAATTGCTAGATTAGTTTTATGTATTGCTTCTCTAGTCAATAATACACTTTTCAAATCTGGTTGAGATCTAGGAGTAGATCTTGGAGCAAAATAACTACCTATTTCAATTGTGCCTTTCTTTTTCTCCTTATTACGAGAAGCTAAGGGGAGTTGAACTTGTACTTCATCTTCAATATTTTGATGATTGTATGCTTCATGTAAGTCATACTCTTACTTTTTTCTTTGATTTCATTTAACAACTGTAGTATTCGATGACGAACATCATGAAGAACTTTTTTGTAAGAGATAATTTTACTTGATATTCTTGTAAGATGTTGCTTTATTCTATTTATGTCCCCTCCTTTAAAATACTTATTACAATGAAGACAAATGTAGACGTGATTTTTTTTCCTTCTTTTTTATATGAAACATGCTCCTATGAAGGATCAATTTTTCCACATATAGTTGAGAGGAATGTTTTTTCAAACGACACATTATTAGGATCATTATCTTCTAGAGCATTCACACCTTATGGTTCCTACATATTATAAACATTTTGTTAGCTTTGACATTCATAGTAATAAATACATGTAATTTATCAACAATACACTAAAGGAATATATAACCAAAAAAATTGTAAAGGCATGTTTTTCATACCAAAAAATGAATATATAATTATATATCAAATTTTAACATTGAACAAAAGGATACTAGTGTTGCCATAATTTAACCATCTTTATGTTTAGATCATAACTTCATTTCAAATAAAATTTAGAACAACTTTTTTTAAGCATAAACCACTTCAACCATCATATTTCCATATTAATGCTCAATTTAAATCTTCTAATCTCAAGTCACTCCAAAGTCCATAAAGTTTTAGTCAACCACAACCTAGAATAATTCTATGTATTGCTTCATTCTTTTTTGATTTTGGACAACCAATAATAATAAATTAAACTAACAAGTTTAACTTTACTGCAAGATGTAAGAAAAATCAATTCCACACTAAAAATAGAACACAATTTTATAATTACACACAATTTATCTCATCCCATTGTACAATTAGTCATTGGTACATCCACTCCAAAATACAAATCAAATTTTAAATCAGTGAAATTATAAATTATAGACTTCAAACGTCTAATAACTCTCCTTATGACACTCCACATTGAAATAATTCTCCTCACATGCATACCTTCGTGACCATTATTCCTAATCACAACATCAAATCAAATAACTATCAATGATATTAGTCAAGCATAGTACCAATAAGTATCAATTAGTAGTAAATCAAATATTGGTTCATTCAAAGTATGAATGTGCATATGAACTAAAAAAACCATATCATTATAATAGTATCAAACACATAAAATCAATCAATAGCAAACAAACACCAAGAAGGAAGAGTTGTCGTCACCTGGGTTTGTCAGCATGGTCATTACAACAATCACACCACTATCACGTGATGGGAAAAAATATCTATTGTTGTTGTGGTTGAGACATGACGCTAGAGAAAGAAGAGTCACAGGAAAAAGAAAACAAACCGATAGGAAGGGCTGCAAAAATTATGAAGAAGAGTTGCACTTGTGTATTTGTTGTTTTGAGGGTTGCAATTTAGGGTTCTATTTTAGTGTCTTTGTGGGTTTATAGGTACCTAAAGGAAAGTAGAGGAAAAAAATTCCCAACTTTGAAATGATGCCCTTTTAGTTTTTTTTTTTAAATAAAAATGGTAATATTCGTTGAATTGCTCCAACCATCCTAATATTTGATTCCTTAGGTTTTTTATCAGTTGAATTACACACTGATTTTGGGGGTTAAACGAATCGGACATGCCATCGATTCCTAGTTGAACCATTTAGTCCTATTATAATAACATTGGTAATAGGAAAAAATCCCTTGTGGAAAAATAATCTGACCAAATAATGTTAATGAATCTTAACCCTCCATTTTTCTTAAAAAAATTAAAGGCTAATGTAATGTTCCTTATTCACGAACAAAGTGATCTTTTTTTGGATGTGTTCTCTTCCCCTCTAAAGTTGATGTAAATAATTTGATTTTAATGTTGATGTTTATGCACTAGCTTTTATAATGTCATAGACTAACAAATTGATGTTTTCCTATTGCAATTAGCATATGAGGTGGACTCCGAAGGTCTCACATTATATCTTTTATTTTTTCTTGGTATTAATCTTACTCAATTCTTATTCATTGTAGAATTTTTAGAGTTCACATAAGTACTTACCATTAGTATTTCTCAATATGGTTTAAATTTTGAAATTCTTGTGAAGTAATTACTTAAGATTTTTAAATTTCATCCTCTTATAATACTGCATCCCAAATAATTTTTAATTTTTTTTGGGATATTTCTGACAATATATATGTAGAACTAAGTAATTCTGTTAAAGAACACATCCTAATAGCCTACAATAGAGAATATTTATATTCTTCAACATGTGCATCTTGTTGGAAATTTTATCAAGATTAAAATTTTGTTTGAAAACACCTTAAGGAATAAGTCAAAAAAAATAGCCACACACAATTGCAAGGTTGACTATAATTTTAATGTATATTCTAGTGTTCCTGAATGTAAGATTGTTATTGTCTAGTTGTAACATTTGATCTTTAAGATCTTGTGCTTTGAAATTGTGCTTAGTTTAACATACTCATTCTTATACTTTGTAATTGTATTTTGAAAATGTGATCTATGTAACATATTTATTTTTAACATAATTTGCCCCAGTCTCACTTTTTATCAACTCTTCTAGTCTCAAAAAATAAAATTGTTGAGTCATAAGACGAATTATAACAATCAATTGTTTTAATACGACATAAATAAATATTATGCTTCAAAGTTGCATTTGAAATAGTTAAAGATAAAAAAAATGTTGAGTCTGTGTCTAAAGGATTAAACGATAGTACACAAATATTGAGTTTGTACTATTAATGATTAGTTAATGCTCTGTGTTTTTTATTTTCTATATAGGAAATAGTTGATTGTTCTTTTAAGAATCTACCAGAAAACATAAAAAAGAGAGAAGTCCAAAGGTAAATCCACATACTCTATCAGAAGGCATGCCTAAATTAGTGATAATGTATTTCTAAGTATAGAAAGTGATTTGCTTTTTGCCGTTGGATCTAAAGTGCCTCTTAAGGAACATAAGCAATATATTTTGTCATTCTATGCTAAAAAGTTGGTAACAAACATTTAATGATGTAGTCAATGCTACAACAAACACCTTCATTGATAGGTGCACAACTAACAAAAGAAAAAGATTATTTAGAAACAACTGTTACTTTCTCAACAAGGTTAAAACTAGTGTCCTTCCTGACAATGCTCAGGGTTTTTTTGTCTTTATTTTAAAACATATAAAAAATCTATACGAATAAATTAAGTAAAACTTAAGAATAAATATATTTATATCATTGTATAATATAATATTAATAGAATTGAAAGTTACCTTAATAATTCTTTTACTATCCAATTTTCTCAATTCATAATATGATTGCCTTTTATATATTTCAAAGTAAAGAAACAATGTTATTTTGTTATCAAACAATTTGAATTATTTTTAAAACTACTGTTTATAAAGCTAACGTTTGAGAGAGTGTTTAGTAGCTCAATTCTAGAAAACCTTTATTTCTAAATAACCGTAAATAAATTTTGGCCAGACATAAACTTTTAGTATCAAAACTAAATTTAAATGCAAACCAATTACTCGATTATATTTTATTTGCATTTCCACAAGGTTTAAAAGTTTTTTAGCATCGACAAAAATTAACAATTGCAACTATATCTCATCCAACAATATCTTTTCAAGGGTTGAAACACTGAGTCTATACTTTTGCAAAGTTAACTTAGACCATACACACACATGTACTTTAACCTAAACTAAATACTTAAGCTAGACTCAGTAAATGTCTTAGGAGACTACCTAGTTGCTGAGATTATGATAAACCATTTTCTAAGTGGTATTCTGTGTGAGTTTTGTGTCATTTTGCATGCATTTTCTTGTCAGAACTTACGTTTGGACACTATTTTTGTGTTGCAGAAGTATAACCATTCAATTGAATGAAAAAGTTGAAAATTTCACAAATTTTTGAAGATTTGAAGACTCTGCACTTGATTTGTGGTAATCAGCACAACCACAATAAAGTGATAACAATCCTCTAAAATAGCGTCAAGATCCAACAATGACCGTAATGGATTCACCATGATCGTAGTGCGCCTTTTGGTGCATATATCTTTAGGAAGTTATATATAGATATCCAGGCTTTGTAAAATTCATTCTTAGTCAATCTTTAGTTTTATTCTTATCTTTTTACGAATTTGAGAAAACCATAGGGGCTTTCGAGAGTTGAAGAGCGTGGACAACACCACTAAGATGGATCGTGATCATCATTGTTGCTTGTTGGTATGTCTATGTTTTCTTTTTATAAGATTGCTAGCTTTAAAAGTAGTAGTCCCCTGGCTACCCTTCTTAGTTCTTTCCCTCTATTCTTAAGGTGTGGACACACTTTTAAGGATTTGCTTCTACTCGCTCTACCTAGATTTTTTGGCTAAGGAAATTTCTTCTGATAGGGGTTTGTCAACTTGATCTTTACCATCATTATACAAAAGATAAAATAGTCATAATAATGTGATTTAATATTTTATTATCCTATTGAGGCTTATCAATTCTTGGAAAAACAAGATTGATATTAAAACAATCAAATATAGAAAGCAAAAATAAGGGTGATACACAAATCTCCTATGCTATCATGAAGTAACCTTTTCAGTCTTGGTTGTGCACTTTCAACCTTGTCATGTAATGGACTGTATTGCCAACAAAATTTTAATATTATAAATAACAAATTTGAAGATAAATAAGCAATTATATGAATATATCTATTACTTATTGTGTTTCTAAATGCATCACTTGATCAATCCATGTTGTTACAAACTTCTCCTTATGAGATACCAACCATGTACTTTTGACATACTCAAGAGATAACGGATAATGTGAGTACATGTTTTCAAAACATGTCAAGCGTTGCTCATATAAATGTTCATTGAGGGATTGCACCAACCCATTCCAAGCATCCAACACCTTGTGTGAATCTTCTTCATTTTTAACCTGCATGTTGCATTTTGCTTTGACATTCTTAGCAATGTGGAATTGACATAACAAGTTGGTTGAAGAAGGAAAGATACATTCCAATGCATTCATCAAAGTAAGATCCCTATCAATTACGATAACTTGAGGCAAGACAATATCTTTCACAAATAATCCTTGCAACTTAGTTAATGCTTATAAAAATTGTTCCTCTTCTCTAATTCTAAATAAGCAAATTCAATAGAGAAAGTCATGTCTGTTAAAGTCACAAAACAATCAACAATAATGGAAGATGATATTTATTTTTCTTGTAAGTACTATGACAAATTAACATTTTTGGGAATGAATTCAAAAGCTTGTTGGAATATGGATATGATCATAATATTTCTCACAACATCTTGAGTGTCTACCATTCTATACTAGTAAACATATTCATCACATCCTATCAACTTCATGAGATGTTGTATTTCGATTCTTAGACCCTTTTATTCTCGATGATGTTTTTGTCATGCATTGTATATGAATTTAATTTTGATGACCTTTGCTTGATCTTGATATTTGATTGCCAACAAAATTTGGCTTGGTTTGGCTTGACTATATTTTTGGTCATTTGATCTAGTAGAGTTTTTTCCTTCACTGTTTAAACAACCAATATGCATGATCCAACAATGTTTCAATCAGTTTGTGGTTATGAAAACTATATACTACAAAAAGTTTCCATCATTTGTCTTTGACATGCCTCATTTTTCAAACAGACACTTATATTTTTTGCTTCTAGTAGTCTTGAGGAGTAACTTATCTTTATATTGTTTGTATTTTCTTCCATTTTCACAAGCCAATAAGACAAAGGTCTTCTTACCAATTTTTGACCTTTCTATGACAATAACAAATCTAAGTTTCTTTTTGACATCTCAAACCTACTTAAACAAATCACCACTCTCTGTAAAAACCTAAAACCAATATTCTTTTTTTAGTTACAAAACACACATAGAAACAACATATATATACAATAGATAATTAATCAATATACCTCATTAGTCATGAAATGTTTGGATTAGTCAGAAAAATTATGTTGGAGGTTAATGTCCAAACCATTATCATTTCCTTCAATCTAATGTCCCAAATCATTGTCATTGGCTTGTATTGGATAGTAAAAAAACATCCCTGCTTTCCTCAATCATATTTTTTGAACCACTTGACATTGTAAATTCATCAGAAATAAAAGTATTCCATCTTTCTATTACATATACTCTACAAACAGTCAAAGGCAATAAGTGAATTCCTAGTTTATAAATCAATTGTGCAATTTAAATACAATTTTCCCCCTAAACAAATATACAAAATGAAATCAAGATTCCATTATACAACTGTATAACGAAATTATGATTCTATTTTACTATGAACAATTGCAGAAACATAAATAGAATTATGCTAATGTCTGGGTTGAGACACACAATGTGTGGAAGCAAAGCTTCCAAGCTTATTTTGATGATGCCAAAGAGTCATTCAATCAAGAATCAAGATTCAAGTGAAGATTCAAGAGAAGACTCAAGATATGCAAGAACCTCAAGAAAAACATCAAGATAAGTATAAAAAGATTTTTTCAAAGAAAAGATTGAATAACACAATTTGTCCAAAAGAATTTTTCAAAGAAAAATATTTTACCAGATTTTTTACTCTCTGGTAATCGATTACCATAAGGCAATAATCAATTACCAGAAGCCTAAAATAGTTTTATAACTATTTTACAAAGTAGTAATCGATTATCATGGACTTGTAATCGATTGCTAATCTTTTTGAACGTTGAATTTCAAATTTCAAGAGTCACAACTTGTGATAAAATATTTTCAAAATAATGTAATCGATTACACAACTTTTGTAATCGATTACCAGTGGTTTTGAACGTTGTATTTCAAACCTCAACATGAAGAGTCACAACTTTTGATAAAGTAAACTGTGTAATCAATTACACCATTATGGTAATCGATTACCAGTGACTGTTTTTTGAAAAAATAAATTGCCAAGAGTCACAATTTTTAAAGTGACTAGTTTTTGAAGAATTTGCCAAGAGTCACAACTTTTAAAGTGACTAGTTTTAAAGAGAGTCACAACTTTTAGAGTGACTAGTTTTGAAGAAAGTGCCAAGAGTAAACTTTTAACATGATTTCTTCAAGAGCCATCAAATGGCTATAAATATGTGACCATGTCATGAATTTGAACATTGATTCATTAAACCAGATTTCTCAACTTCTTTCTAAGAGTTTTTGTTCAACACTTGCTTTGTCAACAAAAGTTCATTGGACAAAAAAACTTGTGCTATTCTATTTTCCTCTCCTCCTCCATTCTTACAAAAAGCTTTTCAAGAGACCGACTCTTGGTGACTGTTTTCAAGAGACGGTCTACTTGGTTAAATCACTAGACACAAAGGAGTAATGCCCTTTGGGGTTCATTGCAAGAAGTGGAATCTGCTTCTTGGTTAAATCACTGGACACAAAGGAGTAACGTCCTTTGGGGTTCATTGCAAGAGGTGGGTTTGTCTCTTGGTGTAAACACTTAACACAAAGGAGGGAAGTTCTTTGTGGTTCATTTCTTGTAAAGAATTTTACAAGGATAGTGGAAATCTCAAGCGGGTTGCTTGGGGACTAGACGTAGGCACGAGTTGTGGCCAAACCAGTATAAATCTGGTTTTGCAATCTCTCTTCCCTTATCTCTTTTACTTTCTGTTGTCTTTACATTTCCTTAAGTTATTTTCTTTCATTTTTTATTTCAGTAACTTGTTAACAAAGAAATAATTGAATCTAGGGAATAATAAAGAAATGAAAATTTTCAATTAGGAATAGTAAACAAAATCTTAATTCAACCCCCCCTTCTTAATATTTCTGAGGCCGCTTGTCCAACACAATGAAATCTTGATTTCATTGTGTCTAGATTTTGTTGGGTAAAAATGAACCCCCCTACCAAATCACTAACAAAATCATATTTATTTTTGGCAATAAAAAACAAAATTATGATTTCGTTGTGTTGTATACGATTCATATTTATGTGTATTTTGGGAAAAATGGAATTATGATTTCTTTGTGATGGAGACACAACATAATCATAACTGAGTAAAAAAATGTGGTTGATGGGAAGGAGATTTGGGAATTGGGGTGTGATGCAAAATGAAGGATAAAAGAGGTGGTGGGGGTGTCAACGTGAAGTGTGTTAGAGAGGAAGAGAAAGAAAAGGGGGTGTAGGAAAAAAAGGAGGGCATGTGTGTAATCTTACAATAACTGAGGGTGAGAATAACAAAGTATGGTTATGAGAATAGCAATTCCTGAGCCCGAAATGATAAAACAATTGAGGCCCAAACACTGAAGAAGCATAATAAGCCTTTTAGGTCGTTATGTTAATTTGGGGTAACGATTATTTTTACCTCTCCTTTTTAATTATACCTCCCTTTTATTATTATTTTTCCTAAATTATCCTCGTTTCTATTTGTCTCTTAATTCTATTTATCCATTCTTTTCTCCTGAAAAAAAGAACATACTCCCACTCTTTGGTGTAGACGTCGTACTTCTCCTACCACGATCTAATCCTCTTTCTTCTAATCAAACAACTTGGGCATCTTAGAAATTATCCTTTTGTTGATTCTTTAAATTTGGATTTTTTTTGTTTGCAAGAGGCTTTGGTTAGGAAAAATATAAATGGTACAAAGGGAGTTTCTGGGGAAATCCTTAACATCTTATACTCATCGATTTCCATCATTTCATTAGTTAGCTTAAGTAATTTAAATATATAATATTGCCAGCAAAATCTTTTGTTAAACTTTTTTAGCTACTAAATTTATCATATTATCATTATTCTTAGTATCTATTTATGTAGAATACAACATTATATGATTGATACCAACTTTGTAGGGGTAAAAGAAATTATCCTTCTCAATCTCTCTTTTCAGTGGAGAGATTTCAATAAATAAGTGTTGGATGATTAAAAATGGGTCTTCCACACTGACAATTCATATAATTCATGCCAATCTATTTTGTACCATACAACATGATTTATTTGGTTATATGTCATATAGTTAATTTGCAAAACACTCCATTAGTATTGACAAAAGAGGAAAAAATATGTAGAACACTCCACTCCTAATGGAGTGCCTCTCTTTTTCTTTTAAAAACTAGTTTTGGATTTTGTTTTAATTTTTTTCCCTTTTATTTCTTTTTGACATGGCTTCTATCTCCACCAAAGAGAGGGAGTATTTTTTTAAGAAAAAAGGATAGAGAGAATTATAAGAGAGAAACATAGACAACGATAATTTAAGAAAAATAAAAATATAAAAGTAGGTATATAACTAAAAAAGGGAGGTAGAAATAAAAATGGCCTAATTTGGGGGCAAGTGTTCTCGACTGACATTTAAGGTTCACAATACTCAAGGTAAAACATTTAGGAGTCCCATTCCCTATGCTATTGGTCCCTACCAAGGGACCGATACTTTTTTATTCTGAAAATGTCATTCCCATGGTATAATGATTCTGTTGTATAATCGCATACAAAATCCATAACAGAAACATGTTTCCGTAGTAGTGCAAGAGATGTGAACAAATTACATTTTGTTTGTGGAAACACATTTTCGTTGAATATTTTGTACACCCCCTATTGTACAAAATATTTCAAATTGAGCAAATTACACTTGCCCCTTGAGGTTAGCGTTTATCACACTCGCACCCCCTCCATATTTTCACTCTACATAAACAACCCTTAATTTTTTAAATTTCGTTACACTCGCACCCTACACCATGACAGAGTGGAATCCGTTAAAAAAAAGCCTCATGTGCAATTTTAATGTAATATTTGGACACTTATGGTCTCTTCTTCCTTATAGAAGCTGTTAGCAATTGGAGGCCATGAAACTCCATTGAGCAATGAAAATTGATTTGAAAGCCCCTTTACAGCTTGTGCAACCAAAGACTAGTGGTGGTGTGGGTTTGCCTTCTCATGATTCAGTTGCAAGGTGTGTAATTTCTGTCATATTAGTATATCTCCATTGTTGAGGTATATATCTTCATTTTTTTGTGCTATTTTTATCTCCTTCAAGTGTATTTTTTATGAGTTTATTTTGGTGTGTGGATGAGTTTTTTTTTGGGGTTATGGAAGCTGTTGGGTGTTCATGTTGTGTTTCTTTCATAGATGAAAAATGTTGCATTTTTGTGAAGATTTTTTTTATGTTTTTTTTCATGTAGCGTGTTCGACAAAATGTCTCGGTCAAGGACTGTTTCTTCTAACTATTTTAGTGGTAATGAAAGTGTAGTATGAGTGAAACATCTAATAAATTATTATTTGGGTTGCAGAATAACAATGGAAATCAAATGTAGCGGGACCGCTATAAATCCACCGACGAATCACACTAGAAAGAGAGGGATCTAGAGGCTATGTAGGTATGATGCTGTATATATGAGGATGACTTAAAGTAATTAATTGGTACTATCTATACCAACAAGATACATATACTTTTCGTAGCCCATCACTCAAGAACTCAATAGTTAAGCGTGCTTAGCTTGAAGTAGTTATGAGATGGGTGACCTTCCGAGAAGTTTTACAGAAAGTGTGCGAGTAAGGACAAAGCATGTTGAAAAGTCTCATGTTGGTTTGTGGGGATAGTCATTGATCTTGAAATCAGCCGAAGTAGATTGTCATGGTCTCGAAAAGGGATACCTATGGAAGGTTCTAACCAATAAGAAAGTTGAGTGAAGTGTCACTGTGTGAAGTGTCATAGTGTGAGAGCTGTTGAGAAGTTGACAATCAAGGGCATTACATGTAGGAACATGTTGTAATAAGTTTGCGTGGGTGGAGAAGCATGGTGATTATGAGTAATATACGTTGTAGGAAGAGATAAAAGACATGAAGCAGGAATTTGCGATAGTGAAGACAAAGTTGACTGTTTTAGAAAAAACAATTTCTATGTTAACTATGATTGTCATTATTTTAGGTGCAGTTAATATGTTCAAGTAACTAGGCTAGATAGTTGTTTATTTAAGTTTTTATGATACTGGTTATGCATTACTATGACTATGTGTGTTTTATCTAGATGTTAGGTGAGATACTGATGTTATTATTAAAGTAGTGTAGGAGTATGGTGTATTTGTGATTGGATTATGATGTTAATGTTAACTGTCTTATTTGGAAGTAAGTTGTTCATGTTTATCTTATATTTTTATTGCACCACTTTTGTTTCACTTTAGTCACCTGAAAACATAAAATATTAGAGTGTAATGTTGGAATATGAAGTTGATCATTGATAACATAAAAGAGTGATTCTCAAATAAAATTGAATCCATACATCAAATTGGCCTAGTCATGTTTACATTCAATAAAACAGTATTCCCAAAAAACTAAAAGCAAAGCCATGTATAGTATGTAGCAACAACAGGCTTGTTTTTCATAAAACAACCCCTACATAATATAAAATATGAAGTTGTTTGGCAAAACACAGGCCTATACTTAAATGATTTTGTCCAAAAAAAAAACGCATCACTTTATGTTAGTTATATATCCTAATTCCTAATTCTTCTTTTTGCTCGGATTTTTGGTCTCTTCTTCTTTGCACCTCCAGCTGTGTTGGTATTTCCATCTTAATTGGAAGATTGGCCTGCAACCTCAAAATTGGTGTGTGATTCCTGACAATGAAATAACAAGATAAGTGACAATAAGTTTGTTGAGAATTTTATCTTGAAAACAGATTGGTTTAAGGAATACCTAAAAAGTGATTCCAAATTGTTGGGTTTGAGGAACTTTAAATTGGTTTGTGTTGGAGTTTTGGAGCTACACATATCCAACTTCTGTTGTGCTACTTGGTTTAGTGTTTTGAGCATGGACAAGTGCAACTGAATGTGTTTGGCCAGTATTACCATTTCCACTTAGGACATTAGCAATAGCATCATAATTTGTTTTCTACAAAACCAACCAGAAAACATGTCATTAGTAAGAAACAAGATATTTATAATAATAACCACTAAAAATATTTAAGGTAATAATCTCTATAACATGTTTTTTGTTGTTTTGTTTGCCATAGGAGCCCTTTGGCAAGTCTTGCTATTATGACCAAATACTTTGCAAGTAGAACACTGAATGGTTCTTGATCACTTAGCTTGTTGGGTTCCTAACGGTCCCTCAACATTGCTTTTTCTCCAAGACTGCTAGGCCTGCTAGGCATCCTTTTCAAAGGAGGAAGGTCAATTAGTGGGTAATCATCTCTGGTGTTAACATCTATATCAGGCATTGGATGAATAATTTCAGAGTAAGAGACCATCCATATTCTAGTTGTAAATGACTTGTCAGAATAATTCTCCACATTGTCTCTTAAATAAGTAATACAAGAACATGCATGTTTGCATGGAAAACCAGTGATATACTAATAATTACAACACATTTTTTCTCTCAGCTTAACAACAAAGTTATTGTAAACATCCTTAACTTGGAATTGTTGTTGGCTTGCATATGTAACAATACATGATCTTCTATGTTTGGTTGTCTTGTCTAAAACAATCCTGGTCATAGGAGTCATCTCAAAATGAGTTGTAGTTGCCTTTGCACACCTTTTTTTTGAAAGATAACCATTATCCTTTTAATAATGGATTCAAGCTTAGCTAACATTGTGTTCCTCTTATCAGCACCCACCCAAGAGTTGAATGTTTCACACACATTGTTTGTCACATGGTCACTCTTTCTTAATAGATCAAAAGTATGTCTAGCCTATCTGCGTTTGGGTCTATCATCAGATAATAACCAATTTGTAGCTTCAGAATTCACCTTTCTCAATCCCTCAATTGCTTTGTTAAAAAGAATTTTGCTGTAAGCCATGACACATTTCCAAAAGTGAGTTGTCAGCAATAAAGATTTGATTTTTTTTTGAAATGGTTAAGCATATGATTGACACAAAACCTGCCCTCGAAAACAGAAACAATAAAGTAAATAAACACATTCAATTTAATTAAGCAAACTAGAATGAAAAATAAAAATGTTTGAACAATAAAGTCTGAAATTGTCCTCAATTAAAATGAAATGATATCAATGAAATGACCAACCACAATAAATGAGCAAGCTGAAACAAAAATATGCTAGAACACATGGTCCAAAACATTGAGCGATATTTAAATAACATACACTTGTCAGATCACAACAATCCCAAACAATAAGCAAAATTTAAATAACATATACTTGTTAGATCACATCAATTCAGAATACTGAAAATTAAATAAATTGACAACTCACCTATGCCTCATATTAGGAAACACATCAACCACTATTTCATGAAGTCCCTGCCAAAAACAAAAAAACAATAAAGTTGAAAAAGATGATGGTACTCAACAAACCAAGAGGGGGGGGGGGTGAATTGGTTTTCAAAACAAAATGAACTTTTAAAACTAGAGTTACAAAAAACTTCTTTTGTATGAATCGTATCACAAAATTTTCATAAATCAAACTCAATCAATACTTAATTAATCCACCCTTTGCAAAAGATCCTTCATTAGAGTTCTTTCTTTCACAAAGATATATATTGAACCTTTTTGAAAACTGATTAATACTTGAATGAGAGATAAAGATCAGATCAAGAGAAGAAATACACAACCTTTTTTACTAGTTCACTCTTTATCACTAGAAAAACTAATCCAATTATTTAATCCAAAACCAGAATTAGATTTTCACTATGTATAAAGAATCCTTACAAGCAATCACAACCAATCTATAGTTCCCACCATGGAAAAAGAGACTTAGGCACCCAACACTAGGGTCCTTGGTGAATAATAGCCTAAGAGAACCTTACTCTTAGCCCAAACTAGAAATACCTATTCTAGCATGCCCTAAGCGATTCATGCACAAACAAAATAATGTGAGTTACTTCTTCTAAGCACTTTTCTTCTCTTCTTTCTTTAACTAATAACATCATGTGATCTTAGCTCATTTAGAGGCTTATTGTGTTATTTTCGAGATATTGAGATTGTTTAGAAGAGAACACAAGTTGATTATTTATAGAGAAAATAGTTATAACCACCTATAATCAATGGAAACTACAAGAAAATTGATTAATTCAATGAAGTAATTGATTATATTATCTTTTTAATCGATTAAAGTGTTCTTCCAAACACCTGGAAACAACTCAAGAACAATGTAATCAATTAGATACTCAAAGTAATCGATTAAAGTGTTCTTGTTCACTTCTGAATTACTTAGAAATCGATTACAATAAAGTTGTAATCGATTAAAACAAGCTTCAGAGAACTTGTGTAATCGATTACAATAAATTTGTAATTGATTAAAACAAAGAGTTTTGCCTTTTGAAGAAACTTTTCTAACTTAGAAAATTTTCTTCTCACTTACTCATGATGATGCACAAAAGACATGATATGGACTAAGATGCAACATTCAATATAACAACGAATACAAATGCACTCAAGGGAGTTGGACATATAAAAGACAAAACATCTTCAAGCTTTAGTTTTCATGTTGTTCATATTGCTCCCCTTATCTCTAACAAAAGTAACCATTACAAAATTAAATGAAGTAAATAACGATTAAAAGTGAACATTACTGAACCAACCTTTTGCATATCAAACATAATGGAAAGGGAGTCATCCTTCCACTCAAGCACAAATTTCAATGCTTCTTTTAGTAATATCAACAAATACCTCCATTAGTCTTTATTCTCTATCTCAACCACTGCAACAACAATAAGGAACATCCTCCTGTTTACATCTATTGAATAACAAAAATTAAGTTACCTCCAAAAGGACCTTTTAAGTGGCATCCATCAATACCAAACCATGGCCTACACCCTCTTACAAAGACCTTTTTCATTGTATTCATGCAGACAAAAATCCTCTTAAATTGGGGGTTCTTAGACACCTTAGACTCCATACATAGTTTCAATATACTTCCTTTATTGCTATGTCTAAAAACAACTATCCATGGTGGCAAATCATTGTATGATACAACATGTATACCATTATTTGTTTCTAGCATCTTTCTCTTAGCTCGATACAATTGCATATCATTTGAAGGCACAATTCCATATTTTCCAAGTAAGACTTGGCTCATTGCGGGGTAGTTAATATACGGATCAACAATCAACAAACTTTCAAGCTTCTTAGAAATCCAAGTGGAGTTTGCATTAGAGTTCTTCGTTGTTCTAATCCATGTGTGACTACCTTCATAGGACTTAATCTAATAAGTTTCTTTGTTTGTAGCTGGAGATGCATGAATCCTCCATATGCCGTCATCAGCCTTACACTCAACAGTCACCCTATATTTTTCATTTTTGACCTGCCATAATTCAAATCTTTCTTGTATTCCAAATTCCTTTATCAACCCTAAAATGTGTTACATTTAAAAACAACTGCCCAATCTTAAAATGGATCTTGCCATCATTGTCCAACTCAAACTGTTTTCCATGCAATCTGTTCTCCTCATATATTTCTTCTGTGTCTAAATTTGAATGCACAACTCATGCTCCAATTACATCCACTGATTCATCAAAGTCACTTAGGGCATCCCCATTTGTCAATTCTGCATACTTATCAAAAGGACTATACTCACTATCAGATGAAGATCCTTCACTCAACCCCTTAGAAGTCAAATCTCCATCACTTACATACACTTCATCAACCTGTATTGGGCAATTTCCATTGCTACCCACATCATCCTCAACTATAGGAACCAATTCATTTATACCTTCATTGACAAGTTCATTGACAACAAGTGAAAAAGGTGCAGCCAATCGAGGTTCGTGCCAAAACTCATCTCTGTTTCTTGTCACATATAAATGAATATAACAACAATTTTCACTCTTAGCAAACATTGACACCACATCCTTATCTTCATTCAAAAGTCGATAGTTACCATTACAACATCAAAACCACATGATAAAAGGATGACAATGAGGCAAACCTAAGTTTTCTACAAATGAGTTGATGTCGTCTATCACATAGTAAACACCAAACTTGTCAGGATCCATGTTGTGGATTTCACATGGTTCATGTTTCATTCCAACAAAATGGACCAAGACATCTGTAACGACCCGCCTCGTTGCTATGATATCACCACTCTAAACCGTGAAAATTTTAATTTTTAATGAAAACTCCGTTAATTTGCTTATGAAAAATGAAAGTAAATTTTTTTCTCGAAATACATTCACCAAATAATGCACCATTACTTAAGTGAATACATATATATAGGTATAGTAATTCAGTACATATCATTCACATAATGGAAAGTAAATTTGTTCATACATATAATTAAATTTGTGATTTACATCCTCAATTTAAGAAAAAGAATTATGTAACCAGTTACAGAGGAGTTGATTAACAAAACACAACTCTCTCCCAAAATAATCCCAACACCATCATGTTGGCTAGGTGGCTCCATATAAGAATCTCACTTCTTGTACTTTACTGCTGTCATTCTACTCCGATGAACAAAGGTTCACGATCATCACAGGTACCAACCACACGGTACAAAAATAGCGAGGGGTGAGTTTATTTTAAAAGAATTTAATACAAAAATCAAATAATCACAATTAGTAAGAAAACATTAACAAATATCATAAGCTTACACAAACATTCATTAGTCCAACACACACTCAACAAATAGTCATCATCCGTCCATAGTTTCAATCAACCATGCTCAATATGATGCATGCACCTGACTTCAACTCTCAAATGCAATGTGGTACCATCCCCAAGGAAATAGCCTAAGCGTGTCCACATGACACTCTCACTTAGGAAAACTAGGCAGTAAGTGTCGAGGTCACCCTGTCGTGCACAGGAAACTCGCCCCCATATTGACCAGCCTAAGTATCAAGGGAGTTCCAAACCGAGTGACATGCCCCCAGGTACAAGTATTTTTCCTCATGAAAAACTACGAGTACATACTGAAAAAGTTTATACTATTTCCATGTCATATGAAGTATGAAACATGGGCACCATCAATGCACTGACCATGAATAATTAAAGATTCTAAGCCATCTCCCTCCAGAGATGCTTAAAACTCTTTAACCACTCTATTACCTCCACCAGGGATATCTAACAAGGTCACTGCACCCCCCATGTACATACACAACATACAACATATGAAACATGGGCACCATCAATGCATTGATCGTGGATAATTAAAGATTCTAAGCCATCCCACTCCAGAGATACTTAAAACTCTTTAACCACTCTATCTCTCCCACTAGGGATATCTAACAAGGTCACTGCACCCCCCATGTACATACACAACATAACATCATCATAATGCATTTTCAACATCATCAACATTTCATCTCAATATCATTCTCAACATCAACATCAACATCATCTCATCTCAATGACATTATCAACAATAACAACATCATCTCATATTAACATAATCATCAATAACATCATCAACTCAGATTGACATAATCATCAACAACAACATCATCTCATATCAATATTATCATAAACATCAACGTCACCTCATATCAATTAATGTCATCAATAGAAATATCATCAGTAAGTCACACTCTGCATATACATATATAGTTCATGCTTGAGATTCACACTCCCTAGGTCTTCAGACAACACAAGTCTAATAGCAACAATAATGTTATTCATCAATAATAGATATATCGCATCCCATTAGTCAAAAGCATCATTTTCTTGAAAACCAACATGCAACATGGATAGACATACATCCCCTTAGTTAGGTTCCGTGACCCCAACTATGGTATCAAAAACGGTAAATTATAATAAACTCCCCTCACCTATTGTGAGCTTTTCATCAATTTCTCTTTGCGTCGCCTAGAGACCTCTCTCATTCACGTTCGTCAGTCCAAATGCAAGGTTCTCAAAGAAACCACGAAGGAAGGATTGGAGGCTTCGTTCTCTACCGAATCCTTGAGTTGAGTTTTGAAGATTTCGCTTTGATTAAACTGTTCTTCTTCGTGCGTTGATCTGACGGTAAGCAAAGGCGGCTTGTGGCGGTCACTGGTGGTCAATGGTGGTGGAGGAGGAGCTTGGGGGTGTTGGGGGAGGGTTTAGGGGAAGAGAAGGAGGAAGAAGATGGTTGTTTTACACTGCTGGACGTATTTGAAGCCTGCAACACTTGCCTGGGGGAGTTTGGCTTGCCTGGGAGAGCTGATCCAACTCAAATTTTTCTGCTTTGATAAAAAATTATATCTCATACTCAAGATAACAGTCAGAATGTGGAGAATTGTCTTAGGAACCTCCAAACAAAATTTAAAGACTATCCAACAGTTAACGAATCTGGGATGGCGATTATATTGAAATAGGTTTAGGTAAAATTTGAAATCTCATAATTTCAACTTAGCTCAACAAAACTCCACATAACTCAACATCCACATCAAGAAATTCACACATGACTAATTCAAGCCATACCTCAACTCATTCAAGTCAACCATATAGTCAAATAACACAATAAATACAATTAAAAATCAATTTATAATTAGTAATATTTTAGGGTGTTACAACTCTTCCACCCTTTTAGAAATTTCATCCTCGAAATTTACTTGACTCAAAAAATGATGGATAGGCTACTCGCATCTAACTCTCTAATTCCCATATGGCATCTTCTCCTGATGCACCTCCCCATATCACCTCGACCAATGAAATCTCCTTCCCTCTTAGGTGCTTTGTTCGCTTATCCTCGATCCTCAAAGGTAATGTTTCATATGTCAAGTTCTCCTTCACTTGTACGTCATCCAATTCGATCACATGAGATGGATCATGGATATACTTACGGACTTGAGACACATGAAAGACATTGTGAAGATTAGAAAGAGATGGGGGTAATGCAATTTGGTATGCCACAGAACCGACTCTTTTAAGAATTTGGAAAGGACCGATAAAACGAGGTGTGAGTTTTCGGGATTTCAATGCTCGACCAACCCCAGTCCACGGAGTAACTCTCAAGAATACATGATCACCAACCTCGAATTCTAGGTCTTTCCTCCTCTTATCCTGATAACTTTTCTGCCTACTCTGAGTAGTCCTCATCCTTTCTTGGATCAACTTTACCTTCTCGGTGGTTTGTTGTACCACTTCAGGTCCTAAGGTGAGGTCTTCTCCAGGCTCTAGCCAACATAGGGGTGTCCTACACCTTCTACCATACAAAGCTTCATTGGGAGCCATGCCAATGGTAGAGTGAAAACTATTGTTATAAGTGAACTCTATCAACGGAAGAAAACTCTCCCAACTCCCTTTTTGCTCTACGACACACGCCCTCAAAAGGTCCTCCAGC
The DNA here is from genome assembly GCF_000004515.6 of Glycine max. Classification (NCBI taxonomy): domain Eukaryota; kingdom Viridiplantae; phylum Streptophyta; class Magnoliopsida; order Fabales; family Fabaceae; genus Glycine; species Glycine max. Next base: position 18,439,053 of record NC_016091.4, on the reverse strand, counting down.
GACTGAATGGTCCATTCATTTTGGCCATCAGTTTGAGAATGGTAGGCAGAACTTAGTCTATGCTTGGTTCCCAATGCTCTATTTAGGCTCTCCCAAAATCTAGAGGTAAACCTAGGATCTCTATTAGACACTATGCTAGATGGAACACCATGTAATCTGACAATCTCACTAATATACAGGGAGGTCAACTTCTCCAAGGAAAATATGATATTAATAGGAATAAAGTGAGCAAACTTGGTCAGTCTGTCAACAATAACCCAGATAGAATCTAAACCTCTGGGGGTTCTAGATAGTCCTACAACAAAATCCATGGAAATACTGTCCCACTTCCACTAGGGTATCTCCAAGGGTTGTAACTTCCTTGAAGGTCTCTGATGTTCTATCTTAGCCTTCTGACAGACTAAGCATGCATACACAAACTCACTAACCTCTCTCTTCATGTTGGGCCACCAAAACATCATCTTCAAATCCTGATACATCTTGGTAGCACTAGGATGGATGCTCAGATTACTTCTATGTCCTTCCTCTAGGATCATCTTCCTAAGTTCAGGCACATTGGGAACACAAATCCTATCTTGAAGTCTTAAGAGTCCATCCAATTCAACATTGAAACTACTATCTCTTCCCGACCCTATTGCTTCTAACTGAGTCCTTAGAAAAGGATCAGTCTTCTGGTCCTCCCTGATATCTCCTAGTAACTCATTGGTGATCCTCAAAGTCCCTAATCTCACTATTAGGGGTAACCTCACATGCAAGGCTAAGGTCTCTAAATTGTTCTAGGAGATCCATCTCTCTAACCATCAAGGCAGATATATGTAGGGATTTCCTACTCAAGGCATCAGCCACTAATGGGCTTTGCCTAGATGGTTGCTAAGCTCAAAATCATATTCTTTAAGAAACTCTAATGATGTAAGCTCCATTGGAGCTTGTAGGCCTAGGATCTTCTTCATCAATGGATTCCTTTGCTTCTTGGAAGATGAATGGCAGCATAATGGAGAAGGAAGAGAGAGAGGAGACGCCACTTCAAGGAGAAGATGAGTCTAGAAGAAGCTCACCTCCATAGGAGGCCATGGATAAGAGCTTGGAGGAAGAAAGAGATGAATGAAGGGAGAGGAAGAGAAGAGCACGAAATTTTGTGCTCTAAAAGAGATTTGAAATCTGAAGTTTAATATTCAAATGATCAAAGTTTTAAAAAATGCACACACATGACCTCTATTTATAGCCTAAGTGTCATACAAAATTGGACGGAAATTTGAATTTCAATTCAAATTTTACTTGAATTTGAAATTGAATTTGTGGAGCCAAACTTTGGAGCCAAAATTTCACTAATTATGATTAGTGAATTTTAGTTATGGTTCAACCCACTAATCCAAGATCAATTCCAAGATTCTCCACTAAGTGTGCTTAGGTGTCATGAGGCATGTAAAGCATGAAGGACATGCACAAAGTGTGACTATATGATGTGGCAATGGGGTGTAGTAAGCAAATGCTCACCTGCCCCTCTAAAATTTAATTGGATTGGGCTTCTACCAATTCAATTAAATTTATTTCCAACCACACACATCAAATATTCACTTAGTGCATGTGAAATTACAAAACTACCCCTAATACAAAAACTAGTCTAGGTGCCCTAAAATACAAGGGCTGAAAAATCCTATATTTCTTGGGTACCCTACCTACATTATGGAGCCCTAAATACAAGACCCAAAATTAATGAAACCTTAATCTAATATGTACAAAGATAAGTGGGCTCATACTTAGTCCATGGGCCCGAAATCTATCCTAAGGCTCAAGAGAACCCTAGGGCCTTCTCTTGCATCTTTGGCCCAATCTTCTTGGAGTCTTCTATCCAATGCCCTTGGGGGGGGGGGGGGTAGGATTGCATCATCTAACCATCTCCTTTGATGTATGTTCAACTCTTTCTGACTAAACAAGTACTTAAGGCTCTTATGATCACTAAACACCTCAAATTTGGAGCCAAACAGGTAATGCCTCCACATCTTAAGGGAAAAAACTACAGCAACCAACTCCAAATCATGGGTGGGATAATTCCTCTCATGAGTCTTGAGTTGCCTAGAAGCATAGGCCACTACTTGGGCCATTTTGCATCAACACTCAACCTAAACCCATCTTTGATGCATCACAATACACCTCAAAGGGTTCTCTCGGGTTAGGCAAAACTAGCACTAGAGCGGTCGTTAATTTTGTCCTTAAGGGTTTGGAAACTATGCTCACATTGGGTATCCCACACAAAAGCTTAACCCTTACGAGTCGGTTTAGTCAAAGGTAAAGCTAACTTGGAGAAACCTTCTATGAATCTCCGGTAATATCCTGCTAAGCCCAGAAAACTCCTAATCTCAAAAACAGATTTAGGACTCTCCCACTCAAGAACAACTTCTATCTTAGAGGGATCTACAACTATACCCTCTTGAGATATCACATGCCCTAGGAAACTAATTTTCTCTAACCAAAACTCACACTTGGACAACTTAGCATAAAGTTGTCGGTCCATAAGGGTATGCAACACAATCCTCAAGTGTTCTTCATGTTCCTCTCTAGTCTTGGAGTATACCAAAATATCATCTATGAGTACTACCACAAAACTATCAAGGTAAGGGTGAAAGACTCTATTCATGTAGTCCATAAACACACCTGGAGCATTAGTCACATCAAAGGGCATGACTAGATACTCATAGTGACCATAACGGGTCCTAAAAGCAATCTTCGGTATATCCTCAAACTTCACTCACAATGTGGCAACCTGAAGGCAACCTATTGGCAAAAGATCACTGACATCATCACAAGCCGCTGCCCGAATGCCTCCTCTTACATAAATCAAGCAATGTAAGGATTTGAAACCCACTGGCAATACAACACATTGCTTTAGTATAACATTTAGATTGTAATGAGGGAAACACCATATCACATTTCCTATCATTTTTTTCCGTCCCTCAACTAGATACCTATAACATTCCTACCTTCCATTTTTCATGCTACTTTGGAAGCTGATGTAGCTCCATGTGGAGCTTGTAGGCCTTGGATCTTCTTCATCAATGGAGTATTTTACTTCTTGAAGATCAATGGCAGTGGAATGGAGAAGAAGGAATGGTGATTGGAGACACCATTTCAAGGAGAAGATGAGTCAAGAACAAGCTCACCACCATAGGTAGCCACAGATAAGAGCTTGAAGGTAGGAGAAGATGAGTGGAGGGAGAGGGAGAGAAGAGGCACGAAATTTATGCCTCAAATGAGGTCTGAACTTTGAAGTGTAATTTCTCAAATGATCAAATTTGAAAAAATGCACACTCAAGACCTCTATTTATAGCCTAAGTGTCACACAAAATTAGAGGGAAATTTGAATTTCTATTAAATTTCACTTGAATTTGAATTTGAATTTGTGGAGCCAAATTTGGAGCTAAAATTTTGCTAATTATGATTAGTGAATTTCAGCTATGGTTCAACCCACTAATCCAAGATCAAGTCCAAGATTCTCCACTAAGTGTGCTTAGGTGTCATGAGGCATGTAAAACATGAAGGACATGCACAAAGTGTGATTATATGATGTGGCAATAGGGTGTAGCAAGCAAATGCTCAACCCCTTAGGCTAGACCAAAATTTAATTAGATTGGGTTTCTCCCAATTCAATTAATTTTCTCTCCCAACACACAACAAATAGTGCCTTTAATGCATGTGAAA